>NC_081433.1:31660393-31837893 GCF_949786415.1 Peromyscus eremicus | reverse complement strand
TTTGAATACAGTGCTACTGTAGAAGCACGTTCTCCAAGTAACGTCCAGGACATGTCAATAACTGACATATACTCATACTGTGTCACTAAGCTTACGTCTCAAAAAAAGAGAACCTGAATAAATGCCATCCCTGTAGAAACTAGTGAAAGGAAAATCACTGTTGACATTACATGCTGGAGCTGAAAGAAACACAGTCACATCTGCAGGTTATCATCAAGATACCACAGGGCTTAGGCATCCGTGTAGCTCAGAGTCTAGTGGTCTCTTTTGGCCATCAACAGGGAGTGCTTCTGGAACTCTGGATACATGTAGCATCCTGGAGGATATACCCAAGCCTGCTCCTAGCTCTTAGCTCCAGTGGGGTGGGATAATTCAGTTTGAAGGTAAAGGCACTTGGTGGGAATAAGTCCTCACAAGAGGGCTTCACATTTCTGAAAATAAAATCCCCAAATTATCTTCCTTTCTTTATTTCTTTTCATCTTAATTTAATTATTAATTTTCAGTGCTGAGGATTAAACCCAGAATCTCAGGAATTATTTTTCTGATACTGTAGACTGTTCAACACAAAAAATTATTCATTGACTGTATGTATGCATGTATGTATGTATGTATGTACGTATGCATCCTCAAGTTTTTGAGAAGGGAGTAAGATAACTCATGTACTGTGACTAAAAGGAATTCATCAAAGAATTTTGACAGTCTTGTCCATTGATTGCTTTTGTTTAGAAAAATTAAACACAGAAAACACACAGAGGAAGTGTATATATAATAATTAGGATTTCTAATTACTATTTCACATACCATGAAGGCTACTTTCTGCTGATTCTGTGGCTGCCTCCAAATGGTCAGAATGACGGCCGTGCAGAGAACAAGAAACAGGGCGAGAAGAGCCAGGCTCCAGGCTTCCAGTCTGGCAATGGCCTGGACTCCATGCGTGGTTAGAATACTCATGCCCAAGATGAGAAAGGCTGTGGGGGTCAGTACACAAGGCAGACTCAGCACACGTCCTTTCCTCATGTTTCTCAGACCTAGTGGTCTATCCTGGCACAGCATCAAGCTCTTTATAATCTACTTTGCACACAGACCCCTCACTTCTTTTCTATTGTGAAAAAGAGACAGTGCACTTCACCCATCTAGGAAGCATGGACATGTTCTCATTTCTGTCTTTTTAGAAGCCAGCCTTCCCATTTGCCACTAACATCCTGCTTTGTCTGCCATGTGACTCCTCATTTCCTATCCTCAGTCTATATGGATAGGATGTTTTCGGTGGTGTGTGGCTTCCATTTTTTTTTCTCAAATGAAGAATGGAGCATTTACGTATTTAAGCTATTTATAAAGATTATTTGTTAATGTAAACAAGTAATATCACATGATCTGAATCTTCCAATTCCAGGCAATGATGTCAGGCTTCTTCTGATCATCAAGTATGTAATAAAAGCCCCTCCTATCTGCTCTCAGAGAAACTTGTTCTTCCCTAGTTTGCCATGGTCTTATTGTACAATCTCCAAGGGCAAGAGTTTGTCTTGCTACCCCAAGTGCCCAGAACAGTGTTTGGCACACAGATAATACCCAGTAGATGTCACTAAACACAAAGAAGATTAGGTAACCAGTTGAGCAAACAAATCTTTCCTATACTGCTTCCCAATACCATTAGGTTTCAGTTCTGTTACTTGGCCTGATTCTTCAACACAGGGAGCACCTTGAGCTAATGGAGTGTGCCAGTGTATAATTCTGCCACTCTTACTGTAGGAATCCCTTGCTTTTGTGGGCATGTGTGAGACTGTGGAAATGTGTGTCATAGCATGCATGTGGAGGTCAACAGATAGCCTTGGAGGTTGGTTGCCACTTTCTACCTTGTTTGAGGCAGAGTCCCTTATTTGTCACTGTGTACAGAAAGCTACTGGGAAATTCTCTTTCTAACTCCCACCATGCCACAGTCACACTGGGATCACAGGCATGTACTTCCTCACCCGGCTTCACATGGGTTTTGGAAATCTCCACTCAGAGCCTCACATTTGTGCAGCATGTGCTTACCCACAGAGCCTTCTCTCCAGCTCATAAATCTTCCTACATAATATACCAGGACCTCTGTAGGTCAAATTTCATGTCTCAAGTTGGCTAACATATCCCAGGCAATGTGAGACCTTGTCCTTTCCCTCCCACAAGCACTGGTTCTACACACCCACATCTATTGGACCTTTAAACATCTGTAGTGAGAACTTACCCAGGAATCCCACCAGGAAGCTCACGAGGGAAGCCGACTGTCGTGTGGGCAGGGCAGAAGGGTTGAAGAGGGTTCGGATGCTGAAACCCTGTCCTTGTATCATGGTGACCTGGGACTCGCTTTTTGACGTCGCACAGGTACACGATTCCAGAATTTCCTTCTCAGGGGTGTATTTGGGTTGCTCATAACACAGGCCAGGTTGGTACCTATCCCCAAATAAATATCGGCGTCTTTACTCTCATTGGCCCACGTGAAATTGCCACCTTAAACTCTTTGGTGAGATGCTTTACAAAGTCACAGTGTGTGCAGTCAGGCAACACGTCTCGTAACTTGAACTCACAGTGTGCCCAGCTAAGGCAGGGTACAAACCTCTTCCATCAAATACCCACAGCAACTCCGAAGTCCCCCTCACTGCCGTGGAGTCAGAGAGTTGTACAGGAGATGCCAAAAAGTAAAGTTAAGATTAAAGGTGAAGCAATGACAGTGACAGGATGCTACCCGAAGCTTCCGGTGCCCACTGGAATCAGGATTCATGAAAACGGCACAGAAACAGCCACCAGCTATGGAAGGCAGAGTCTCCTGGGCTTGGTATTCAAAGGGTGCCATCAGAGTCGTCTCTCTGCCCATGTTTCCTTGTTTCTAACCCGATTCATCTAGCTTCACCCAAAGATGCTCACTCAGCTACTTGGCCACCTAACTACGCCACGGGCACCATTTTCCTCTGTTATTTGTTCCCATTCCGCTACAACCCCTCAGTGTATCACCTGCTTCATGTCCTAGTACCCGCAGCCCTTGCTTATTTCAGAAACGCCCCGCCCCTCCCCGTAAAGAAATGCATCTACTAAGGAAAATGCACAAAGGAATACAGAAGGAAGACACAACGACCCATAGCACCATTAACTTAATCACCGTTAGCATTTTGGTACAAGTTCATCTAGGAACGTATGCAGACATCAACATTCATTATTTCTTAATGTAAATCTGTAATGTTATTTAAACAAATTCTACCTTTTCTGTGAGCATCATTTACATCTATTTGTTGGTGTCTCCATGATAAGGTCTTTAGGAAAAACCTTAGCACTAAATTATTAATGCCAAAAGTACTGGGAAGTACATACATATTTGGTAGATATACATTTATTGACTTGGAAAAATACTCAGGATATATTGCTAATATAACAAAGGCAGTGTTGTATAGTAGACAAGAATAGGGCTCTATTTGTCAGTCTGCTAGTATTTACAGTTCCAAAAACACAACACGTTTATGTATCTCCACACATTTTAATAAACTGCCTTGTAGACTGGGACCAGCTATCAGTAAGGGTCAAACTAACCTTGACTTTTTGCTAAAAGCCAAGTCTGCTTCCCGTACTCCGTCTTACTGCTTTAATGGCCACGGCCTCCCACTTTGGTGAAACACCCGCTCTTTGTAGTCCTTCCTGTCTCTACTCCCTGTATCCCACCGGGCACACACCCTTCAGAACCCACAGAGACTCCTCACCTGAGGATGAGCACACAGGCTGCAACCAGAGAGTAGGCCATGAGGGTGCCGATGGACATCATGTCCACAAGAGCCTTCAGGTCAAAAAGGAAAGCCATCACAGCTATTGGGAAACAGACAAGAAAGGTAAAGCCGAAGGCCTCCGAGGACATGTCTTACAGTCGGTCACTCAGTCAGGGACAGCTGACTGACACTTTTCTCTTTGGGTACCAATGACAGATCAACATCCCAACATCGTAAGATGGTCTCTGGGCCATATAAACTGATAACACTAACACTTCAAAGCCCCCAGCTCTTTAGGAAACACTAAATACATCTGGTACGATTATTTAAGACATACTTGGCTTGACCAAGTGTGAAAATATTAAGTAACAGAATACTGCCTTTTGAGGTCTTGGAAGGTAAAGAAACACTGCTAGGAAATAGCAGTTTTCTGCATAACAAATTATATAATCACTTTAAATTCTATCTGTATCAAGTCATATGCAAGTCCGAACATTTTAAGTAGTCTTTACAAAAATAATACGTATTTTTCAATAAAATGACGTTTTGGGATGTAGAGTAAACTCCAATCAAATTAAAGCCACACATTCTGGAAGACTGATTAGATGGGAAAGATCAGCTTACGATCCTGTACACGAAATCTCAATAATCTTAAAAAATAAAAATACCTTATATTACCTGAACTTACCACATACTACTCCCTATCTTAGTAAACAAATAACACCACATTCAATTTATATGGTGTCCTAGACTTCTTTACAAGTTTTATAGTCTATGACCTCACTTTATCTTCCATCAATGACCCTAGCAGGCAGAGGAAATTACTTCCATTTTAGTTACATAAAATGGACAGTATTTGACTATTTATTTGTTTACTTACTTATTTTTACCAAATCCAGCAACTTCCCATGGTCTTCCTTGATAGGATTATTCCTGTCTTATAGACAGGTTGACTTAAGAAAGTTACAATGGATAGATACGAGCAGAGCTTTCCTATCCTTACAACCCCACAATATTACATCTTCTCTCTGAATATGCACCACATGCCTCACTCTGCAAACATCTCATTACTAGTATAATTATATGATAGATTATTAAACTTTTAGCATGCTTGTGATGACCACAGGTAGCCAAATACTAATTATTCATATAAACTCTCCAATCCAAATGGAAAAATCTGCAAATTTGGGTGTGAGAATGTAAAATATACAATATTTTAGAAAACATTCCACCATTAACTGTCTTATTATAATGTTAAATTCCATTCTTCCTAAATGAAGGAAAAGTTAAATTATCTTTAAAATTCTACATTCAAAGTAAAATTATTAATGGGAAAGATTTTTACTTTGTGGAGAAGTATTTATGACATGGCTCATCTTTACCATTATGATGAACAGTGGTTCTCAACCTTCCTAATGTGCTGACCTCATGTACAGTTCCTCATGTTAGACTGACCCCCCCAACCATTAAGTTATTTTGTTGCTCCTTCACAACTATAATTTTGCTACTGGTAATATAAATTTCTGACATGCAGGATATCTGATATGCAACCCCAAAAGGATTGCAACCCACAGGTGGATAACCACTGACCTAGAAAAATCATTTTATGAGGGCAGAAATTTAAGCCTGAGAAAAATGATTTGACCTTCTCACATACATCTCAAGTGTCAGATTTAGAAGATGCATGCCAGGTGAAAACTACTTAGACAAATGTTTCTTGACCTGAAAGAAAAACCAACTGGCTAGGTAATAAAACATTCTTGATCCCAACTTCCCAGCACATTAGAGTCTTAACAAAGTCAGAGTTTTTATTCGAACATCTACTCCTGAGATAGTTTCAATTCACTTAGTTATAAAGTTCACTACAGTCTTTCTCTTCTTTCTGTGTCGGGACCCTTAAGACTATTGTCTCAGTCTATACCATCCCTGGAAACTCCTGCATGCTCTAAGAACCTGGCCAGAGGTAGTTAACATGGACACCATAGCATGCCAAAGTGTAGGCAATCTGTATTCTAAAAGCAAAACCCACATGTCCAAACTACTGAAGGACAATTGGGTTCCTAATGGGGGCTGAGAAGGTGCAAGTCTAACCCTGCTGGGCAACCCACTTCACTCTGGGCAGTGAGGTCAACAACCAACTTCAGATTATCTCTGGCATTTCTTTTCTTACGGTAGACTAAGAGTTGGTAAAGTTTAGTTTTTCAAAAGTCCTGCAATCATTATTTTAAAATTAGTACTTCCAATATTAAGCAATGGTTCAACTTAGAATTTTTTCTGTGCCCAAATTATAACTCTATGTGCTTATTCACCAGTTAGAAGAGTGATACCTAATACATAGTGGAGCGTCATTAACTCTTTGCACATTGGTTAGATGCCCGAATGGTTATAGTAAAAACACAGAATCCCCAGTGATTAGTTATGAATGAATTTCAGTGTTTCACCATCACCGTAATTGTCAGATGTTAATCCCAAGATTCACACACTAATTTACCCATGATTTTGTTCTTAACTTACATGCACAGCATGCAGACCCTTTTTAAGTCCACGCATGCGCACAGCACGTTTTAGTCCAATGATGGAGAAACCCCGGGTTTGTAAAGCTTACCAGAAATGACCCCCGCGGTCAACGTGGCAGCAACGGGTGACTGCCTCTTACTCACTCTCGCAAGAAATCTAAACAGTAAGCCATCCCGGGCCATGGCAAACAGAATGCGGGGTAAGGGGAACATAGAACCCAGAAGACTAGAACAGAAAAATTCATAATCCAACGTGAGTTGAGTATCACTCTACCAGGGTACATACAGGTACACAAAGAAGTCAAAATATCAAAATAGGAAAGTCACAAAGTTATTGAACCTTATGTTAATCAAAACAGAAAACCACCTAACTCCACATTTTCCAGAGTTCTGGATGAAAAACGATCCCCCTTTTCTTAGTAAAAGTCAACTCTCTCACCTGCCACTGCACCCGATGACAAAGTAGCAATTATTGGTGTCTTCGTTTTGGAATTGATTTGAGCTAGACATTTGAAAAGCAACCCATCCTCCGCCATAGCATAGATTACACGAGGCATTGGGAAAATGGATCCAAGAAGACTGAGTAAAAAGCAAAGACATGCAGTATGGCAAACACAGTCATGCATGATCACACCCAGAAGAGAAACACAGTGATTGTATAACACTCAGCATGGCAGCTGGGACCAAGGACTCACATAGGCTTACAGTGCAATATAACTGGGCATTTAAACACATCTGCCAATAACGGCCATTGTGTTACTCATTACTCTTGCAAATATCTGCCCAAACAAATTATAAGACTGAAAACAATATCACAAGTCATTTGTTTGTATCCATGATTAAATGTGAATTTAATTAAAAGTGAATTAGACTTTGCAAAATAAAATGAAGGATGAAACACCAAGATGTTTTAGTGTTAACAATTCAGAAAGCAAAATTCCCAAATTAATGGGTCATTAAAAAAGATTAATCAATTTTATGTCACAGTAAGTCACCCACTTATACAGTGATTATGTATTTTTCATATTACCATGATTTTGCAACCCCTAGCTTGATCTTTGATACAAGTAATAGTTCCAAGCATCCAAATTATCAAGGTAAACAATGGCTTAAAAAACAACATATTATAGATTTAGTACATAGAAGGAGCTACAATTAAGTGTTAGTAACGGTGAGGTTTAATGGACAATTTTTGCTTAAGGTAAATTCAATTATTTATGTTTACTATTGTGTCATTCTACATATGATTCAGCTGTGAAAATAACTAAGAAAAAGAGGTAAAATATTTGATTTTAAAAGCTTATTTATTTATTTATTTTTGGCTGGGCATGGTGGCTCATGCCTGAAACTCTATCAGTTGGGAAGCTGAGGCAGAAGATGGCTGAATTTTGAGGCTAGCCTGGTCTTCACAGCGAGAATCAGGCTAACTGTGGCTACACAGCAAGACCTTGTCTCCAAAAACAACTATTTTCTTTTTCTTTTTTACCCCATTATTTAGAGAATATTTTATTAGTTTCTGTCATCAAATCTGCACAGATGATAACATACATATTTAATTCAGTGTGTTACCCTTGCACAAATGGAAAAAAATAAGTTTAACATTTCTAGTCCAATGTAGCTGTTGGTTTCTGTACAATGCCAACCCAACACAGTAAACTGAGAAACTTTTTTTCTAAAGTTGACAGCAAAAGTTTCCAAAAATCCAAATTATATATGTGCAAGGACCAACCACAGTAGTAGGCTGTGCATCAATAGTTGATGTAGCCACAGGCTTTGAAAATCATGCTGGCACAGTATCTTCAAAGTTTGGACTTCAAACTATTCAAAATTCTTCATAATAAACCTCACCAACAGCAGATGACTGAGAATTCCTAAACTTGATTAGTATTATTGGGACCAGGACACTAGAAACTAAAAGCACATTTGAAAGAAGAAAAATAAAAGTCACGTTGATAAATAATATATTGAGAAAAATGTCTAGTTTCAGAATTGTGAAAATTGTTTTCAATTTAAAAAAGGAATTCTCAGGCAAAAAGCTTTTCTCTTTGTGAGAATGTTCTACTCTGTAGTGTAGTAAGAACTAGAACAAAATGTGTTGCTTTGGATCATATGAGAGGCTTTGGAAATCTGAGCTGTAACATATTAAATGAGGAGCTCCTGGAAATCTGAACATTTGACAGTCAAATTCCCTTTTCCTTTCCTATAAATAAATAACGTCCACTGGTAATTTCAGAATGGTAATTTCTGTCTCTTGAATAAATCCACTCTGGTCAGTGCTCTAAGGAAAAAAGGTTCAGTATGTCACAGTCAGAAGCACACTTCCGTTTAAAAAAATGACAGGCGTATGGCTTCTGGTCCCAGACACACTGTTGCTTTACAGAGAATCGTCCCAAGGGTGAAGTCTGTGTATGGTCTCTAACTGAAACAATGTGAACAATACTGATGGCAGTAGCACGAACACCCCAAAGGTATCTAACGTAATATGTGATAATGTGTGACACAGGTATGTGGGTGTCCCAGTGTTATGCATATTACTATTGTAGCTTAGACCACCATTATCGTGAAGAAAAAAAAACTGGCTTAGCTGATGATGGTCGCTTTTTCTTCTTTTGGAATCACTCAAGATTTTTAGAAGGAGGTTCTGGGCAAATTATTCATTGAGTGCATAGTTGTATAATGCATTCCTCATGTTAGGGTATTTTTAGAATATACAAAATCCATCTTGTGGTACCAGTGGCTAGGGTACTGACCTAGGGCCTCCAGAATGCTAGTCACGCATTCTACCACAGAGCTATCCTTAAAACCCACTAAAGCAAATTTGAAGACATTGACTACACTTTGCAAGACCCCTGGGAGACCCAGCCCCACAGACAGTACCATGTACCTTGTTGACAAGGCGCAGAGGGAGCCTGCAGCAACCACGTATTTGGCGGGACCCCAGCCAACATATTCAAATGCTACAGGAAGGGGGCTCTTCTCATCCAGGAGGTAGTAAGGCATCATAAGCGTTAAAGCTGCAGAAACCCCAAAATAGGCCATAAAGCAAACCAGTAAGGAAGTCACTATTCCGATGGGAATAGCTTTTTGGGGATTCCGGACCTCTTCACCTAAGGAAACACAAACAGAAGGTTTGCAGGGTTAGTTAATGGTCAAACAGCTTAGGAACTTCCTGTGGATCAAAGCACCCTTCACCCCCGGCCTCCATGGTCATTCTACCACGTTTTTTTCCCTTCTACATTCTTAGTGGGTTCTATCTATTTCATGTGAAATTTCCTTTCTCTTCTTCAGGATACTTTGGTATTAACAAAAAATGATCCCACTATCAGAGGGAGAAGAGAACGGAATATACAAGTCAGTTTCTTACTTGCAAAAAGTCGGGGGGTGGGGGGGGGCGACCCGTGAGCCCTTCTTAAGTGCTTAGGCCTAGAATGGCAGTTGATGTGGGAAACAGCCACACTGGTATTTTGTAAGCTTTTGAACTGCAAGGCTTCAAACAAATTTATTTTATCTATTTATATGAAACTTTAGTTTCTATAAAAAAAATCAGAATATCCTTCTTACAAGATTAACATTTGAAGCTCCCCAGATACGTGAGTGAATTACCAGGCTATGCACCTGGAAAGCTTGAAAGATGCCAGGATGAGTATTTTGTCACTTGGGATAAAGAGAAAAGAAGTGGTATAGTATTTTTGCCTGGTGAATGACGAGACAATTTAAGACAATGACCATTCTGGAAGGCACAGAACTTTTAGTTAAAAGGTTAAGGAATTGTGAGCATCATTTAAGATTCCTCATCCGATCAGCCAGATGTGTTGTCTTAGGTGGTTGTCGTAATATCCTCAGGGTAGGTGCTGCTCTGGACAGGACAGACACCAATGCTCTGAGAGTTTCACCAAGTGGCTTTTGTACCAGATGCAGTGTGGGCCGTGGGTGGATCTGGAGTTGGTACCCTTCCCACCCCACGTCTCATCCTCTCTCCTTGACCCTCTGCTGTACCTGTAGCTACCTACCCCTGTGGTACCCTATGCTTCTAACTATCGAGGAGACACCGCCCTTACCAGTTGTTGCAATGCAGTCAAAGCCCACAAAGGCATAAAAGCAAGTTGCTGCACCAGCCAAAGTTCCGGTGAAGCCATAGGGCATAAAGCCCCCCGCCCCATAGATGCTTGTTCCGTTCTCAGAAGGTGGTTCTCTGGAGAAAAGAACAGACACAATCAGCCACTTCACAGAAACTGTACCTTCTGGTGATTTCTCCCAAACCGCATCCTTGGAAGACTGTTGTTGCTCATTGGCTCTTTGGAGCTAATGTATATAAGACCCAAACTGTATTCTGTCATTTTGTTCTGGAGAACGTGGTAGACTCCCTCACAATGATGCTCTACGTCACTGACATCCAACGACAGGCTATTCAACAGCAAATACAGAAGGCCAAGACCAAGTGTGTGTGTGTGTGTGTGTGTGTGTGTGTGTGTGTGTGTGTGTGTGTGTGTGACTATGAGCCCACACTGGCCTGGAACCTGCGATATAGCTCAGGCTAGACTTAAACTTCTGTCAATCCTCTTGCCTCGGCCTTCTGTGAGCACCACTGTGCTGATCTACACAGACATGTGCTGGATGGAGCACACAGGCAAGCAGGATTTTGACATCAGAGATCTCATATGTGAGCCACGCTCTACAATAAAGGTAAGAAACTTTCTCTCCCCCGACCACCTGTAAAGAATCAATTTTTAACACATGAAACAAAAAGAAAGGCAGACTGTACATCTTTAAAATTCATCTAGAGGCCAGTGATGCAATTTAAATTGTGATGTAAATTTACAGTGATGTAAATCGGTGACAATGTAGAAGCACTTGTCACCAAGCCCGACAACCAGCGCTTGATCCCCAGAACCAGAACAATATCTTGGAAGAAGACAATCGACTCTTGCACACTGTCTTCTGACATCTACCCACTTATCTCAGTTACGCAGACACACAGAGACATACACACACACACAGACACAGATACAGAGACACACAAACACACACAGACACAAACACACAGATAAACACTGAATAAATAAAATTAAAAAAACTGAAAAAAAAACCCAAAATTTACTTAGAATATAGTTGAAAAAGTTAGAACAGAATCTCATTGGCTTGATCAATCATCCTGAAAGTTTAATACGTTACCATATATTAAAAACTATAAGACCAGTAGATACTATCTTTCCCCTATCAGGATGACTATAAATGACATATATAAATTAAAAAATATGTATATACACCTTACACCATATAATAGATACTTCTGTAATCTTTTTTCTGCTTATGAAAGTAATACTACTAATAAAAATAAAATGGCCCCCAAGTGAGTGGGAAGTGTGGCCTTGCTGGAGAAAGCCAAGCACAGTGTCTCAGACCACTTCCTGCTGCCTGTGGGATCAAGATGTAGCTTCTTCTCCAGCACTATGGCTGCCGGCATGCTGCCATGTCCAGCAATGATGATGGTGTACTAAACCTCTTAAACTGTAAGCCACTCTAATAAATGTTTTCCTTTATAAGAGTTGCTGTGCTCATGGTGTGTCCTCACAGCAGTAGAAACTCTAACTAAGACAGGCTCCCAAAAAGAAAAGAAATTTTTTCAGGACAGGGTTTCTCTGTGTAGCTCCAGCTGTCCTGAGACTTACTCTATAGACCCGGCTGGTCTCAAACTCAGAGATCTGCCTGCCTCTGCCCCCCAAATGCTGGGATTAAAGGCATGCAACACCATGTGGCTTCCAAAATCCTTAAAAGTCTGAAAGCATGCAAACCATGAAACTGATGGTCCCAAAGGAGAAACCACAGGATGCAAGAATCAAAAATATTCCTAGTTATTTAGAGCTGGTGAACTGTTGGGGAGCAGAGGGGGAGCTCTTGCAGGATTAGACTCTGCTCTAGAGGCTGCCTTGGGGGCCAGCATCTGCAGAGCTTCATGCAGTGGCTCAGGTGGAAGCCCAGCCCTACCTTAGTGTGGGGAGCCTGGGAAGAGGAGCCGCATCCTAGAACCATCCTCCAGAAAGGTCTCAGCACCAACAAGTCTGAGAACAGCTGCTCTGAAGAGAACTTGCAAGTATATTCTCTTAAAATGTAAGAGAAAGAGTGGAGGGGGGAGGGGAAAGAGGGGAGAATAGGAGGGACTAAATATTTTACCTGGCACCCGCTGATATATTTTTGAGAAACTCTTCACTGATCTTCCAGTTAGCCAAATTTCCTTTCACAAACCCGGCCACCATTACAAAGAGAAGGACCAGGATATTAATAGCTGTGAAGAATTTATTCACCCACGCGGACTCTTTTACTCCAAAAGATAACAGACCTATGGAAAAGGAGAAGGCATAAACGTGGGCTCTTTACCCGTAGAAAAGGCAATGGTATCTTAATGCCAATACATGCACCAGATATTACTGCACCAGCATTCATATATTTATGAATATGAATACCTTCCATTTCTTCAAGTTTACGGCTAGTTCACTTAATCACTTTTCTGTGAAGCAATGCCTTTGGAGACACCACTGATTTTGATTTCTGGAAGCAGACTGTGCTCACACTCAAGAGTTCCACACTGTCTATGTAAGTTTAGTAACCCTGGTTATTATTAGAACACCTAACTAATTTGAAAGGCTGTCCTTAAAAGCTATTCCAGGGCTAATGTAAACATCTGCCATGCACCTTCTGATCATATCACCAGAAAATAATTCTCCTAAGTGCCATGCCAAAAACATTCTCTGTTAAATCCATTCTCACCTGACAGACTTACTTCATATTAGGAATATAAACATCCTATTCTAGTAGTTTGAAAAAACAGAACACTGAAAGAATGAAGATCAGCTATGATATCCCTGCAGAATTCTCCACATGCACACACATATATTTCTGCACCAACAAATTTATCATCAGTTTTAGCAGCTGCAGAACATACTATGTGGAGACACTTTAATCCCTTATTTATAGACAATTAGGTCACTCTTGCTTTTATTTTATAAACAGCACTGACATCATTGCCATCTTATAAATACCCCCCTGCATTTTCTAACATTTTCCTTACAGTAGTCTTACAAATTAAGTGTATGGGAGGGCATGCAGTGTGCGTGTGCGTGTGCGTGTGCGTGTGTGTGTGTGTGTGTGTGTGTGTGTAGTATATAGCATGTCCATGTGGGTGTGTGCATGTGTGCATGAGAATGCACATGGAGGCTGGGGGTGCAGCATGGCCATTCCCAGCTTTTGGATGAGTTCTGGAGATCCAGACTCACGTTTTCACGTTTGCATGGCAGCCTCTTCACCCACCGAGTCATCTTCCCAGCCCCAGGACATGCATTTTCATACAAAACCATTTTGGCCCTGCTTTCACTATACAAGTTTTAAGTCAGAGTATTTTATTCATACTGATTTATAAGAGGTATTTACATACTAATGTTATTAGCTTTTTGCCAGCCATTCATGGAATATATAGTTTCCATCTCCATCATATTAAAAATGACTTCAATTGGTTTATTTCAGTGGTAAATCGAGAGCCCATGCCCTTGTGTGTGTTAGCCAAATGCTCCCAATGAACTTCACTTTCATCCCAGTAACTTGCTTTTAACCTTAACCCATTGCTTGCAAATGTAAAATTTTGTTAGAATAACCGACATGTACCTATTTTAGTATCTACTTCTAATAAGGTTTTCCCCAGACTTTGACCTTCAAATATTCATGTGTTTCCTTTTAGTTTTTAAAGGCTTATTATGCTTATCCTATCCGCATCTTCAACCCACCTGGCACATACTATATGAAGTAGGGATCTTAGTTCAACGTTTACTACTGGGGCAATGGTTTCTATGAAAAGACAATGCCACAGATCTACTATCTTTGCCCTGTATACACAGCACCCACTTCCACAGAAGCAGAACTGTGCAAGCATGGATGAGAGCAGTTGACTTTCATTCTTCTGCATGTACAGTTCCCACTCTGACGTAACAATTGCATTAATGGCATAAAGGAACGTCTCTCATTAATATTAAAAAAATGGATGCTCTCAAAACAAAAGCTGACATCTCCATCCTATGACTTACTGCATTCCAGGTGCCTGTTCCTCCAAAGCGAGGTTTCTCCCTTTCATGTACATTTAATCCTATTGTGAAACATAGAGGAGACAAAGCTCACAGTGACCCAACACTGACCTTAGCGGGCCTTGATACGATATGCTGACCTCATTCAGAGAACCCAGGCTGCAAATCTGTGTGACCTACTTTCCTGGGGCCCATTGGTGTGGTTCATTACAGGAAACAGCATATGACTGGTTTTCTTACCTGCCAGAAGTAATATAAGGCACACAGCAAAAAAGTCTGGATATTCCGCCAGGCCGGTGTAATTCATTTTGAAGTACGTCTTGAAAAACTGACCGATCTGTTTGTTAAGAAGTTCATCGAAGGTGCCACTCCATGCTCTTGCGACACTGGATGTACCTTCCCAAAGCAGAATGGTCAGAGAATAAAAGGTTACTGATAGAAAATTAACGTAACTCATCTGATTAGTTGATTCTTGGGTAAACCTGGCTGGCCTAGGTCACACCAACTGAAAAATTTAACCATATTAGAAGACCAAATTAATACACACACACACACACACACACACACATACAAAGAATGCCCCCCCCCCCTTTGAGGCAGGGTCTTGGCATGCAGCCCGGGCAGACTTCATACAGGTGTGCAAATGCTGGTATCAGGCAACTTTATTTGCAATAAAGAACTCTTTAGAGGCTAGGGAGATAGCTGAGCAGTTAAAGCACTTCCCGAATAAGCAGGATGTCAATTCAGATCCTTAAGTAAATCCCACTGGGGAGCGTAGCAGGTAAGTCTAGCCTCGGAAGGTAGAGGCAGGGCCCGGAAGCTAGCTGGGTAAGACTAGCTGGGATGTAACCATTGGGCTCACCTGAGAGATCCTGCCTCAGAGAACAAAGCAGAAGAGTCATTGAGGAAATTCCTCCGACCTCCCCCTGGACCCCAGGACAGAAGCATGTGCACCACCATACATGTGTGCACCAACGCGCGCATACACACATACACACACACACACACACACACACACCATATACAAACTCATGAAAAGAAAAAAAAAAGTATTTTAAAAACTCCAAACAACTTCCAAACTCATTAAAAATCACAAATTCAAAGGTGAAGCATAATCAGAGACTTCAGCAGTGAGGACGTATTTTAGAGATGACAAAAAAAACCCAAAAAAACCGAGAAGCGGGAAGACATGATTCTCTCAGGAACTCCCCACCGCTGAGAAGAGCAGGTTTACCCCTAGCGCCGGGGCTCTCTGGAGAGCTACTTACACCCTGTCCACAACTGATATTTGCTTTTGAAATATACCTATGACATATGACAGGATGAGATTCCAGCCAGTGATGAAGGCCCACAGTTCTCCAACCGTGACGTATGTGTACAGATACGCAGACCCAGTCTTGGGAACTCGGGCCCCGAATTCAGCATAGCAAAGGCCTGCCATCACTGAAGCCAGGGCGGCGATGAGGAAGGACACCACGATGCTGGGGCCAGAATCTGCTTTGGCGACTTCCCCAGCCAAGACATAAACTCCAGCTCCGAGAGTGCTTCCGACCCCCAGGGCGATGAGGTCCATGGTGGTCAAGCAGCGGCAGAGTTTGGAATCTTCTAGACTGTCCAGCGTGACGATTTTTCTCCGGATCAGACATCGCGCAAAAGTCAGCACCGCTTTGCAGGGAATCATGGTGAAGAGAGCACCCTAGGGGAGAAAGGTGGGGAGGGGTTACAAGGAGGGTTCTGCGACCATCTCCTCTCCCACTGGACAAAGACAGACAGCGGGCTCCCCCCTCCTTTACCTAGCAGGTACTTGGTTCAGGGCAACCAACCAGGAGGGTTAAAGATGAGAAAACCACACATTTCTGGGGTTCACTCACACATGCCAAGTTAAAGGGACTCCATGTGTGAGTGAACCCCAGAAAAGTGTGGCTTTCTCAAATGCCAAGGTTGTACTAGGAATATATGTAGAATGGTTCACGCCTGTGTGGCCTCTCATTTAAGGGACTTACAGTCTCGCTATGGCCTAAAGGCAGGTAAAGGATGGTGGTTATTTACTCAAACGCTTTACTGAATGTGTCAGAACCACTCCATTTTCCTCTTAAGCTGGGAACAAAAGAGCAGACGTAAACTCACTAGAAGAAAAATCTGCTTCCCAAAGCATGCTTAGATTTCTTTTATGAAAACTGCCATCCATCCATGCTTTAAGTATGGGTTGGTCTGAAACTACATGTGCTTATTATGCTTGAGGTTTTAAAACAAACAAGTCCAAAGCCTGTGATGTTATCTCACATTCTTTTCAAATGGGACAAATAATGAAGAGAAAGAGCTCCATTCTCCACAGTTGGCCCAAACAAAGTGTGGATTTCAGTAATGTATACACACACACACACACACACACACACACACACACACACACACACACACACACACGTATTGTATTGCAGCAAAAAAAAGATCTGAACCAAAATATTAACCTAACCATATTTTGATGGTGAGTTAATTTTTTACTTCTATGTACTTCATCTAATACATATTGTTATTATCTATCTCTGGGTTAATTCCAAGGAATATGTATAACTTATGTACAAAAGAAATATTGCAATTTTAAAAGTCTGTTTGACTTTGTCTACAGAGACATGTAATTCAGGAGACTGAAGACAACTGATGCTGTGTATCCGCCAATGCAACCGTAGACATTACGTCATGCCCGCTTGCACTTCAGGGGCTGAACACTGGCACAATGATCTGCTGGTGTAGGGTGCCAGTCCCTTCAACTTCATCATATTCATCATCAATAACAGAAACTTATGAACCTGCTGCATGCGACACTCGCCTTGTGTCCTTAGCCTTAGGACATTTGGGCTCTAACATCCCTGTAGAATCAGGGATTCTGATGATAGCAGGAGTAGGTACATATCCTTTTTGAACAAAAGATTATTTTATTAACTGCTAAAACAGTAGCTTCACTTGAGGAAGAAAAATACACACGAGCTGAGATTGAAGATAATTAGGCAAACGGGGGATTAACACTATGTGCATGTCTCTGTATGATTTTATTGAGGTGAAGGATACACGTGAATCTTGCCCGGCCCCCACTCCCAACCTGAAGAATGACAGTTTCTAAGTATCAATACTTCTTCAGCACCCTGGAGATGTAACTTCTAAACCTTCTTCAATCGAGGTCGTCAATTTGACAGCAGAGAATTCTGAGTCTAGTAAACCTCAGACCTGACAATTCAATACGGAGGGGGGGGGGCTGGCGCAGCTATCCCCCCCAACGCCCCATATGTATTATTTGAAATCTGTTAGTTACTGGATCGTGGCTTTCTTTCCATATTTGATGCAAAAGTCACAGAAACAAATCCTTCCGCTCCTGCCCTATGACAAGGCTGATATGTTAAACTTAGTCCCTGCACCATGATCACATGCCCTCATGAAAATACTACAGGAGGAGGAACAAAAGGAGGGAAGCCAGTGAGGCAGTGGTCCCAAGAGCCCGCCACCAATTAGCTCGTCCCAGTTAGAACCCAGGCTTTTCTTCCTCATTCCTCTGACAGTTTCGAGGTGGGGAATGTGCACTTTGCATTTCTGGACTGGCGGAGAGAAATGCAGTTACCATGTATATAGGACAGGGATCCTTACCCACACCCCCCCCCGCCCTTTTTTTCTTCTTCAGATTAGATACTTTGATTTTATAATCTCCATAGTCAACATCAAGTATGTCCCTACAATTTTAAAATTCCAACACAAAGTTTTAAATTATATTATAGATTAAATAAGTCACCAAAAGTGGAAAATGATATGGCATGGCTAGTGGTAATTCTTTTTACTTATCTTTGAGAAAAAAATTTTCAAAGCAAAGTATTATTTAATCAGAAATGGTGACTGATGCACCTGGACTAGCCAACAACAACAAAAACAAGCTTTAGCACTGAAACCTCACAGTACTGTTTTCCTGAACAGCACTTTTCTGTACTTACTTCCCCTAACAGCTTAGTCTATCTTTTCTCCATATCGAATTTTCTGAACAAGCTCTTCCTCTAAGGTATTCCCCAGACAGGTGAACGGCAAAGTAGAGAAAAGTAAAAAGTGAAGACACAATCGAGGTCATCACAAACGTACCAGTACGGCAGTAATGGCGTACGCTCTTCCCTTTTAAAGGACTGAATCAGTACGGCCAGAAAAATCAAGGCAAAAATGTACTATTTCAAAATTTCCCATGGGCCAGCATTTCTCCTAAGGTTATACAACAAATGAACAGCTGATGCAGGATCTTGGAAAGTTCCTAAAGACAACGGGTGGTGTGTAACACGTGGGCACACTTACCTCAGGGACCGTGAAAACACAGCCACGCTACAGATCGAGCGGTTTCATTGAAATAGAACGTGATTTTTTTTTTTTTTTAAAGTGTGTAACTTTGTTCCCAGGGGAAGGGAAGACAGAATGAAGCAAAAAGTGAAATAATGAAAGCAAAGCCCTGGGCTCTGTGGTAACCAGAGTAGCCGCCCAGTCAGCACTCTGCCCTGGCTTGGTAGCAGCAGCAAGAGCACTCTCCAGCAATGGCTGGCCAATAAATCACCCTGAATGCCACAGGGCACCACCTGTTGCAGTTTCCCAAGCTACTAGTGCCAGTCACTCCAGAGGCACCACTGCAAACATCAGGAGATGCCCTTCCCAAAATTATTTTATACCCGCCACTAATTCGCAAGGGCTACTGTTAAAAATACCGAAGGTCTCTGCTGCTTTTAATGTGCCCGGTACTCCCTGATACCTTTTTTTTTTTTAGTTGTCCCATCCTGTAACTTTTTCAATGTTCCTGTCAGATCAGGTCTGTTATTAATTTCATTGTAGAGATGAACAAACTAAGGTATTGTAAAGTTAGCCAACATCACAGTCCACCTATGATGGAAATGAGATGAAACCCATTGCCCAATGGCTCTGGAGCAATGGTTCTCAACCTATGGGTCTCAACTGCTTGGGGCGTCGAACGACCCTTTCACGGGGGTTGCATATCAGATATCCTGCATATAAGATATTTACATTACAATTCATAGCAGTAGCAAAATTACAGAGGCTGGTAGCGCGTGCGGCCTTGGCAGCACCATCAGGCCTTCATTGGTAGCTTCTGGTTTGAATGAGCAGACACAGCTCAGCACAGCTTACAGGTACAGGGCGTTAGCTGAAACAAAGCAGAGGAAACCAGTCTACCAGTGCAAGTTCAGCAGGGGTTGGAGGGAAGAGAGAAGGCAACCGGTCCCCCTCTGTCCATGTCTGCCTGTGGGGGGGGGGGGGAGCACATTCAGTCACCTCTACTCTGAGGGAATTGCAGCCTAAACACTATTGGTTTGAGTATTCCAGTCACTGTGTTCTCTAGAGTTTGGGGGACATCCGAGTATGCCCCGCCTGCCTGTCTGTCTCTGGTCCAGCTACCTGTGGCTTCAAGGTGGGAGACGAAGGAGCAAGTGGCCAGTGGCGGGGGGAGCTTTAGCAGAGTGGCCCACACTGCACAAATAAACAGAATCAATGCAAATCAAAACAGCAAAATGAAGCAAATCAAGAGGGGTGCATTTAATGTTGCTTCTTCTTAAAGAAACTTTAAAAAATGAACGTGACTGTTTTAAAAACAGTTCCTATTACCTTCATTCTACCTTTAATGCCCTGTCAACTCCAGGATGCCAAGAAAATCCAGATGACTCGAAAGAACCTATGTACCTAGCACCTTTTGAAAGCAGCCAGTGTACAGGAAACAAATTGCTTGACTTATTTCTGGGTTAGTCACCACATTTCAGATTCCAGATGCTGGAAGTGTGAGCCTGGACCAGGATGGGGGTTGGGGAATGGCAGAGGTCTTTTGTCTGAAGGCAAAGAACTGATAAATGCTTTAGGACACTCCGATTTTCCTCTCTTCACTCTCTTTCCAGAGGCAAAACACCCCCTCTTTCAACCCACTCCCCTGAACTGCCCCCAAAGTTACTCAACTCAGCCGGCTGTCAGAATCCTACAGCATTTGCTTCAGTACCAGTCAAAAATTCCTTCCATCAAACTGTGGTGGGAAAGGAATTTTACAAGAATTCACACCCATTTTTTAGCTCAAAAAAAATGTAGCTGGATACCTAGTTTTGTGGTTTTGCTACAAAGGGGAGGGGGAAGGTCACTTTTGACACTACATTTTCAATTTTGAAAAGAATGCCCTGATTTGGCAATTCTTAAATTCCGGTCACAGTGTATGAGCAGAGCCTTTTATCACTGGCATCTTGGGAAGATCCTTGAAACACTGCTGTTGATTAAGGGAACTTTGTTAAGTTCACTTGGCTTCAGCTAATTCGGAATAAAACACTCCTATTGTGTGCTCAGAGGAAGAAGGAAAACCCACGCCAGCTCATCCCCATGGTGCAGAACCACAAGTTATATTTAGAATATGCAAACGAAGGATAATGTGAAAATCGAGCCCAACTTGAAACAAGGAAGTTCTTAAAATGCAAGCCCGGCTGTCTTGACACGTTATTAATATGCCATAACTGTCAAGAACTGCTCATACAAGTTTTCAGAAAAAAAATCTGTCTTTATTTTCATATTTCTGTAAAGACTGAATTCAGCCAACCAACTGCTCGACAAAACGTTAAGTTATCTAAAAGGTCGAGTCTTAGAAATTTCAAAAATTGAAACTTTTTTTTTTTAGCCTAAGTGGAATTCCTTTAAAACCGTTCTAGGGAGCAGTGAGACAGGGAGGGGAGAGACAGGCCGACTGGGCATCACCACAGGGGCATATGTTAAAGGAAGTCCTGCACTGCCAGAACGCACAGCAGGGGGCGCACTGTTCGGATTCAGCTGGAACTGGATGCTGTGAAGTCTTCAAGGGGGGCGGGGGGGTGGGAAACGGCGAGGCATGGCAATGCGTTCCTCCGGTCCCAGCATTCTGCCGGCTGACGTAAGAAGATCAAGAGTTCGAGGCCAGCCCTAGATCATACAGGCAGACTCTGTCTCAAAGACTAAAGTAGTAAATTAAGCTGGCTGCCTACAGCGCAGCTGGTCCCCAAAGCAAAAAATATAAATGAGAAAGCCTACTTAGCATTCTTCTAACAATGAAGCAAAATCTACGTCTTCAAAACTCATTTTGAAATTTTGATGAGGTCATAACCTCTGCTACTTCTGAAAGACAACTGAAAGTTCAGTCTCTCTCTCTCTCTCTCTCTCTCTCTCTCTCTCTCTCTCTCTCTCTCTCTCTCTCTCTTTAGTTTTTCGAGCACAAAGCTCTGTGTAGCTTTGTGCCTTTCCTGGATGTCACTCTGTAGACCAGGCTGGCCTCGAACTCACAAAGATCCGCCTGGCTCTGCCTCCTGAGTGCTGGGATTAAAGGCGTGTGCCACCACCGCCTGGCTCAAATAGTCTCTTACTTATTTGCAACAATCCCTTTCTTGGAAAAAGAACCCAAATTTTTGCAAAATAATAATAGTCATTTCTATAATAAATAATAACAGAACATTTCTTAAAATAATTATTAATATATAAAATCCTTACCAAGAGTTCCTCCAACCATCTATTTTGTTTAATTTTAAACAGCAGCAATTTACATTACTAGGTGATTTAAAATTTAAATTTAAAATTTAAATGTAACAAAAACTGATAGTCATTCATCAATGAAAGTTTTAAGGTATTTAAATAATGTGGGAATAGTAGGTTTTATAAAAAATGACTCACAAAAACAAAACAAGGACTAGTGAGATGGCTTAATGGGTAAGCACACTCATTCTGCAGATTTGGGAACCTGAGTTTGAATCCCCAGCAACCACATAAAAAGCTGGGTATGCTGTGTTGGCCTCCAACCCAGCACTGGGAGGGGATGAGGGGGGAGAGACTGCTGGACCCCAGAGCTTGCTGGCTTGTGAGCACAGCCCAAACAGAGGGCTTCCAATTCACTGAGAAAGCCACTCTGTGGCCCTAAGACAGACTGAAAGACGTGGACACTTGCTATCCAGCCATGGTCTCCACCCATGTGCAACACACACGTGTGCGCGCACACACACAAAACACGATCACATACACTCATAACCACACAAATGTACAAAAAAGTATTCAACACCCAACATAAAGTATTTTAAAGCCAGCAATTTACATTATAAACACACATTTACGGTGTTATTAAGACGAATGTAAGAAGAAAGACAGACACTCTCTTCTACTCTGAATTCCCACTGCTGCTTTACAAAACACTAACTGATTTGACTTGCATGGTCTTTAGCACTACCATGCTCTGAGAGAGAGCATCACCGTAGGCTCTGAGCCCTGGCTACGTCCAGGAAACCAACACTGCTGTCTCCCAGCTCTCACTTAATTAAATGATGCGTGGGAGAAGCAGCAAATACTTGAAACTATGCTGTACAAGGGTTTGTAAATAAATTACTTTAAGAAAGCAAAATTTAGCTTCTATAATTTTAAGGACACTTGGAAATATATCATATGTATTTATATATATATATATATATATCATATATATAGTACAACAGAACACAGATACAGGAATTATGATATGCGGTTAGTAAGATTTTAATTTGACTGCTTTGGGTCTTATTCAGTGGAATCTCATCTCCTTCTGCCTGGGTTTCCCTCTGTGTTCCATCTCCAGCTTACCCTTCCAGCCTCCAACTTTGCAGCTCTCCACGTGAATGCTGTGTTCTGATCTGCTCGCCAACTATCCTTGGAACATTTGCTTTCTCGCCCACACACGTGACAAGGGATATTGACCTGTGTGTTCCTGGCTGCTCCTGGCTTGTCCCCTGGCCCTCGGCTTCTGTCCTCGCCCCAGAGTGTCTGAGCCACTAGAGTCAGCAAGACATTTCTCTGCCTTCTCTACCAGCACCTGGCTACTTCTCTTCACTCGAAAGAAAAGCCAATAGTCAAAAGAATGAGTGTCTTTAGATTATCCATCTACCTGTTCTAAGAGAAGTGGGAGGAAGGGAGATTTTTGAGGCTTGGAGTCTGATTCAGATCTCCTCCAAGAGATAGGGGTGAGGTCTGAAATCCCTCTCAAATGTACATTGGTAAATGTACTGTTGTATTACTATTTGTCCTCTGGTTCCCCGTCTCCAAAGAAGGTAACATTGCTTATTCCCCATGAAACAGAATGCATACATTCACATGCCATCATTTCTAAATAAGACATATTTGGCTTAGCAAATTTATTGCAATAATCTTTATGAAATCACGCTGGATAGAATGGGTGGAGAGCCAAAGGAATAGAGAGGGAACAGCAGAGAGCTTGTACCAAAGACATGGGCTTAAAGACTCTCACTGAGACTACTGTAATGTGCCAGCAAAGACAAATGGAATTAAACACAGCACAGCACAGTAAAATTATCTAACTAATGCTGCCAAGATTTTTAAATTAATTCAGGTATTCAATCATTCTCCAGTAACACAAAGATTTTTAATTTTCTTTTATTTTAAAGGACTTGTAATATAGTTGAGAAATCTCAATGCCACCTTTCAAATCTTATGGATACTTAATGTAGAGGACCTTTAAGGGAATGGCTGCCTCCTCACCTCACCTCACTACACATTCATTCACCACCACCACCACCACCACCACCACCACCACCACCACCACCACCCCCACATCACCTTCTTCATCTTTGCCCTCAAGCAGAGGCTGGGTACAAAGGCATCCTGTTCTCCCCATGTGCAGCATGCATTGCTAGAAAGCCCTTCATTCCTGAATGTGTTTCCTCATTCAAATAAACCCAAATGGCTACCGCCCAAAGACACCCTCATATATACACCCATCCATTCAAGTCCAACAAACACAGTGAGAACCCGTGGGGTAAGCCAACGACACACCCTACAAGGCAGAGCGTCCCAGTTGTGGTCGAGCACATATGGAGTCTCATTTGCTTACAGTCCACTTCCACCCGACATACATCTATCAATTGACTGTTTTTAATACACACACACACCCCACTGACCCCAAAAGCATGGCATGCAGGCTTGGATCTGCTCCCTTATCTCTTCAGCTCATCTTCTGCTCCCGCCTCTCTGCTTTGAGCAATAATGGGTTTCCTTTGAACTTCCTCAGAACACAGAGTCTCGGGCTTTCTAGTTGGTCATTCTTCTTGGAAAACAGCTTTTCCCTTTAACATTAAATTAGATCACTCTTGTTTTCCCAGCACTGGATTTTTCTTTTTCTTTCTTGGTACTGGGGATCCCACCTACAACCTCACTCATTGTAAAAAAGCATACATGCTACACCCCTAGCCTACTCTGGATTTTTATATCACTTCTGACTTTATAATAATTGTAGGCAACCACTTGGATGAACACGTGTTACTCCTTATTACAGGCTGAGTTGTGTTTCTCAAACAGATGCCAAGTGCTAAACCCTAGTGCCCTGCTTGGTGACATTAAATGGATATAGGGTCTTTGTAGGCATTAAGATCATTAGATCAAGCAGGATGACTCATGCTCACATATGATGAGAAACTGCCAAGTGATACACAGGAAAATGCCATGTGGTAGCAGAGGCATAAATCAGTGGTACAACTTTCATCTAACGAACACCAAAAGTTGAGGGCCATACACTCTAAGAAGATAGGGAATGAAAGAGGGGGGTGTCCCCTCAAGATCCCCGGAGAACTATGCCCTAGCTGTCATTCTGATCTTCGGACTTGTCACTTCAGAATTGTGACACAGTTCATTTCCGTAAAGTCACCTGGTGCTTTTGTACAGCAAGCTCTAGAAATCAACATACTCCTTGAGTCTGTCAAGCTTCTGGAACATTTTATCTATTTGCTGCATGTCCTGTGCTCTCACTGATGTTGAAATGCAGACAGGCATCTATGACTGATTCGGACCTGGTTTGTGGTCAACTCAAACACACACGCCTGTTTTTAATCAGAGCTACCTATACACGTGGATGCCTTAACTCCAGGGTTTTACCACACCACTTAAAAATGGAAACTTAGCGTTTTTTAGTGTCCTATCGAGACTGTGGTGATACAGGTCCATCAATCAATTCATTAAGTACCCTATCTATCTCTGTGCCACTTCAATTTTAACAGGTATGTTTTCCAACTTTAAGTAAATGATATTTAACATGTTAAGCCTGACAAGGCAAGAGCATGATATCATATCCCTAAGAATGTTCCTCTAACATGAAGCTGGCCCTGCTGTCAAAACTCTGGGCACACCATACAGCTACCAATTTACCTCTGTTTCTCTCTAGCCAATCTCTCGGCCTAGCTAGTCAAGGTTGTTACAATAAATGGAGTTAAATCCTGACATATTATTTTGCACACCCCCCAATAGGGTCTCGGGCTGTATCTGTATCTCAGGCTAGCCTAAGATCCTCCAACCTCAACCTTGGAATGCTGGAATTACAGGTACTCACCACCATACACAACATGCATTACATCTAAACTTCCCAGATCCATTGGCCTAATAACCACATTTAAAAAAAAAAAAGTTGTGGAGTGTGTGAGGCCTAAGTTGTTCACGGTAAGCTCATGATGCCTTCTGGGGATCTGGTCCTTCTTTCCCCAGCACATACTAGAAATGTTTGAATAGCGTGCAACTGCCTGACCTGTGGTTCCCAGTGGTCTCCAGTATCTGAAAATAAGGGTAACTGCTTCTTTCCTTTCTCGGGCCCCTTCTATTTTGGGGTGCCGAGTTTACAGAGGGTGACTCAGTGCACGTTTCTGCACGTTCTTTTAACACCCCAAGGTGTAATTCACCTGGACATGAAAATATGAATCAGATTAAAGTGGCTAGGTCCTTCTTCTCTCTCCACCTCCGGCTTCAGGCTCCCCAGGGATATGTGTTCTATCTAGTCAGACTACGTTCTTGCACAGGTCCCCCCAAAAGGGGATTTCCCTGCTCATCTTCTTTCAGTCACCTATGGTTCCCCTTCCAAGTCATTCCCTTTTTGGCCATGTACACGGTAAACTACTTCACAAACATCAATTCTAATATTTTGTGGCTACTTACTTTATTCTTGCATATTTTAAAGTTAAATCCCTCAAATGAATTCCCAAGTTATTCTTTTTGATATCTATCTACATTTCTTTCCCTATTAACATTTTGGTATCTTTCTACATTACATTTTCCTTAGACTGCGTATTCACGATCTGACAGGACTCTCAGATACTTGATTTTTCCTTTTCTCAAACAGCACTGCCATTCAGGACTCTAGTCTTTGGAGTCACAGTCATATTTTCTCTGAGTACTTAAAAAACTGCTCTAAAAGGATCTGGGAGGTACAGACTGAGCATACTGACCAGTCACTACAGAATGTTCTCAGGAACAGGCAAAATATTTCCCTGTCACCAAGAGACATTTTAAGAATATTACCAAAAAGAGTATTTACTGCAAACTGTACTTTGCTCACTAGTTAACTCCCTTTCTTTTATCTTATGTCAACAGAGAACACATTTGCTTAAGAATCTTTCATAGGAGGCTTTACAAAAAAATACTTGTTCACAGAAATGTCCTTGTGAGCAAGAAGCAAAGCAGGATTCCAACATCTGCAGCTCCAGAACCTTCGAGTTGTTTAATGTCCCCTGAGTGGAAATCCATCTATAGCCCATCTTCATCATTCAAAAGTCAGGAGCTGATTGTCAAATTAAGACCTGAGCAAACAAATCCTTCCAGATCATCACCTACGTCTCCCCCAAGACTTGCCTCTCCTTCAGTTCACATGTCTCACACTGTTGTCCACATAGTGTCCCTTTGTTGGGATATCTTCCTGTGGATGCACACGCAATTCATGAAGAGACAAGAAGCAAATACAACCAATAGTAATCATTACAACGAGGACTGCTGAACATTTTTTTGTGTGTGTTATATTCTGGGGCTTGGCTATTTTTGCTCATTTTTATTGTATATATTTCAGATGGATGACAAGGTGTTCAACTATAGTTTTCACACTGAAATGGTTCCTTTTGGTTATAATCAGATTGGGAGACCCACCCAATAGGCAATCGGTTACCCCTTTAAAAGAGAAGTCCTTCTCAATTTGTTTTTCTTCAAATAAAAAATATCCACAATGAATGGCCAAACACCCTAATTGTCGTGCTAGAAACCCCATCCAACGACTAAGGGATCTGGATGCAGAGATCCATGGCTAGGCCCCGGGTGGAGCTCTGGGAGTCCAATTAGTGAGAAAGAGGAGGGTTTATATGAGCAAGAATTGTTGAGACCAAGGTTGGATAAAGCAGAAGGACAAACAGCCAAACAAATGGAAACACATGAACTATTAACCAATGGCTGAGGGGCCCCCAACTGGATCAGGCCCTCTGAATGGGTGAGACAGTTGATTGGCTTGATCTGTTTGGGAGGCATCCAGGCAGTGGGACCGGGTCCTGTGCTCATTGTATGAGTCGGCTGTTTGAAACCTGGGGCCTATGCAGGGTCGCTTGGCTTGGCCTGGGAGGAGGGGACTGGACCTGCCTGGACTGAGTCTACCAGGTTGACCTCAGTCCTCGGGAGAGGCTTTGCCCTGGAGGAGGTGGGAATGGGGGGTGGGTTCGGGGGAAGGTGAGGGAGGCGGGAGGGGGGAGAACAAGGGAATCCGTGGCTGATTTGTAGAACTGAACTGTATTGCAAAATAAAAATAAAAAAAAAATATATCCACAATGAAACTCCCACCGCCCCCAGTGGAGTAGACAAGCATCCTAGCACATGGGAGACATGGGCAAAGGGACACCATCCACCTTAAAAACTCAAGGCAAACCTGAAGGGCTGAGAGGATATTTTTAATCACACAAATAGAAAGAAACACAGGGGACAATATTCCACATACCTCCTTATTTACATGTAGGGACAGAGCTGAGCTCTGTTGTCACCCTGACTGTTGTCCCAATCAATACTTTTTGGTCATTTCCTCACTTCTGAATGGTGAAAGGCGAAGGGGGGGGCAGAGTGTTCTGTTTTGTTCTGACCCTTTACAGAGGTAACAACAACAAAACTCTTCAGAGAGCACTCGTGGGAAACTAAACATTTTAAAAGCTAATGAGAATAGGGAGGCGGTGTTCTATTATCATCTGTGCTCACCGGGTCTAACAAGTGACCTAAACAGCTCCTAAAAGCAGCACTGTGTGTGGAAGCAGCATGGAATTATGGGTGAGATAGATTTCTGATGGGCCAAAAGAAGGCAACAGCATTCTTATCAGGCTGCTGTAATGATCACATGAGACACACATGTTAAGAGTCCACCACACAACAAGCACTCCATGGATGGCAGTGTGGTGGGGCAGGGGGCTATTATTATTAATTTATTTCCATTAACATACACCAAAGATATTTGTTTGAAAATTTTCATCTTGGAACACCGAAATGTGTTTATATAAGCTGCCAACTGTTATTTAGAAAGAGTGTAGGAAGGTAGAAAGTAGAATTTCCTTAAAGGAGAAACCTAGGGCCCAAGAATCCCCCACCAAATTCACACTTCCATTCCTCCCCTTTCTCCCCAAGACAGCTGACGAGACAGTTCAGGAGTTACTCTTCCAGTCCACCTCTATCTGGGTCATTCTGAGGAACTCCCAAAGGTATCCCAGAGGGATTGAAGTGACAGCTAAGGGACACACTGTGTCCTCTAGCTCACCTCTTCTTCATCCCTTGAATTCCTTTAATGAAATTGAAGGACATTAGAGTCTTGTGTGGGCAAGGTAACTTAGCACCAGCCAAATCACTTATCTGACATCTTGACACCAGAAGGGTCTCAGATTTGAGAGATTTGGGGATTTGGGAATATTTACCGACTTCCATATCTCTAGTATAAATATCTGAAATCTGAAACTTTTTGAGCTCAATAAATTTTGGACTGAGAAGATTTGGGACTTCAGAGTTTGCGATTAAGGATTGCTCAACCTGAATTTCAAATGTCAAGAGACTGGAGCATTCAGCAGAGGCTGAATCTGACAAACATTTGTCACTGTTAAATGTCACAGGTGCAAAACCACCTTTCCCATATCACAAGTGCAATATGAAATGCACACAGACTCTTAATGCCTGGCAACTACACAGACAATCCTGTTTCCAGAAGAACCATGGGCTGGATGCTCAGGAGGGGCCTACAAACCACCACTGAATTCTGAGTCAATGGAAGTTCGGTTAAATAGCATTTGGCAAAAGGCAATGGTAGGAGGTCCACAAAGAAGGGGGGAAAGAGAAATGGAAAGAGGAGGGGGTCTGGGAGGAAAGGAGGGAGGCAGAGGGACAGAGAGGGAGGCAGAAAATGACCACGAATAAGGTGGAAGTAGAACAGTGGATGAACAGTTAACAAGGAGTCGGATGTCTGTGGAAGAGCAGGACAAGAGGGCAGAAACCGGAGAGCTGCCCCCAGCATGGAAACAGGACCCAAGTGACCAAGGTCAGTAGCACTTTTGTGTCCCTAATAAAACAGACTCTTGGCATGTATTCTGCACGAATGCAAATCCTCTTGGGAGGAAAGCCTACTCCATTGAGGGCTCCAGCATTCCTATGAATCTATTCCAGATTCAATGAAGCCAGTTATGGGCTTACAACCAGAATTTTCCGAACACACAACAAAACAAACCAGGACCCTATACAAAAAACCACTACATGTAAAAGTAACTATGTTAGGTCTTCTAAAACTTCAGATAATGGAAATCACAGATGAGCATAAAAATGTAAACGATCAAACTACTGTTTAAAAATATGAATCAAAACAGAAAACCAATTAAGTAGATTAAACAAAAAACAAAACTAAATATAAAAATCACTAGTTATTTCCCAAAGAATCAATAAAAAATTATGTTAAATAAAAAAACTTCAAAAAAAAGACAACAAAATCACTAGTTAAAAATGCAGATATCAAAATGTACCAAAGATCATACTAAACATGACTGAAAAAAATTTCCCATTGATATCCTCTGGATTTTAAATTTTTCAGTTATATGTGTCATTATTGACTCATCAAATCAAAAGAACATGGAAATCTTACAAGTAGGTAGAAAAAAGATTCAGTTAATGTTAGAACCACAACAAATAAAGGCAAAACCCCCAAGCACATGGCAATAATACACAGAGCGAGAAACCATAATGAAAACAATGGCAGCTTATGAGATATGGTAAATTCTAAGGCTAAAAGCCTAACCAGACTCTCTGCAGAATAGGATAAATTCAACTCACTGGGGAGAAATGATTCTTAAAAATATATAGATATGCCCGTTTTTGTGACTATAACAAAACACTTGAAGGTGGGCATTTTTCAGAAGAAAGGATTTACTCAATCCAGGAGCATCATTTCAGCTTCATCATGGATGGCATCATGTGGGGAACATGAGCAGAGGGAGAGATCACATCGCAAAATAAGCTCTGACAAGGGAGAGGCCACTCTCACACTTTTAATATCAATCCTCTTATGAGAACTCATTTAGGACTGACAAGGACTACCTTAGTCCGTTCCAAGGGTCACGACCCCAATGGCACCACCAAGTCCAGCCTCGTACCACCTCTTCAATGTCCTACAACCTCTCAATGTGGCCACGCTGAGGGCCTAGCTTGTAACACGTAACCTCACACCGAGGAGTCACATCTAACAAGAAGCACCAGTAAAACAGCTTCCAAGTGAAGTGAAAATAAAGAACTGGAGAGACAAATGGACAAATGCATGTTCATCATGGCAGCCTTCAACTTACCTTCTTCAGTTATTGATGCTAAAAATGAAAATTTAAAAATTCTGAACACCCATATACCAGTCAGTACTACAAGTGATGTGGACAGCTCACTGGATGAAACCTGTAGCAGGAATCTTAAATGGTCTTATTAATAAAATCAAACCTGAGCCAGGTATTGGGGTGAAATGCTGGAAGATCAGAGAGACAGAACAAGCCACAGCTAACCTCACCTGGCCAACTTCTCAGCTGGTCTTGTTTTCTCAGACTGGAAGCCTCTGTGTCCTCATATCCGAATGGCTCTCAGCTGAACTGTGCTGCTCAAAAGCCTGAATGCTAAACCAGCCAAATGCTTCTAGTTTCTGGTCTTCACGCCTTATATATCTTTCTGTTTTTGCCATCACTCCCTGGGATTAAAGGCTGACTTCTTGGGATTAAAGGTGTGTGTCGCCATGCCTGGCTGTTTCCAGTGTGGCCTTGAACTCACAGAGATCCAGAGGGATTTCTGCCTCTGGAATGCTAGGATTAAAGGTGTGAGTGCCACCATTTTCCAGCCTTTGTATCTAGTGGCTGTTCTGTCTCTGACCCCAGATAAGTTTATTAGGGTGCACAATATTTTGGGGAACACAATACTACCACATTAACCCACTTCTAAACCCCATCATTCTCCTATGCACCTGCCACTCTCCTGGGCCCTGAGGAAAGATGGGTTTGAACAGAGCCAAGTGCTTACCTTCATGGAAACGAAATGCAAGGGTGGACACAAACCATCAACAAATGAACAAAACAGCATGTTGTTCTGACATACACAGAAGTTTCATCTGGAACTAAAGAATCCACATACATCTCACACCCAGGATAAACATGTAAAAAACGTATACAACTTTTTAATCTGGAAAGGAAATTATTAATCAGACAACTCCCAAACATTTTGAAACTTACCCATATACTCAAGAAATTGAGAATCCAGTTCACAGTTTTCATAGAATTTCAGGGCTCCAAAAAAGAGGCAAAACAAACAAACAAACAAATAAACAGACAAACAAAAACAAATCCTCCAACCTTTCAAATGTTCTGCTTTTATGCAAAAAGACCTCAATATAAACTCCTAGAAATATTGTTCTGAGTCTTTTAAAACATTCATCTGAGAGCTTGCCAATGCATTTTGTTCTTAACGTTGTTAGCTCTTAAAAAATTCTCCTATATTGAATACTTTTTTAAAAGATTTATTTATTTATTACGTATACAGTGTTCTGTCTGCATGTATCCCTGCAGGCCAGAAGAGGGCGCCAGATCTCATTACAGATGGTTGTGAGCCACCATGTGGTTGCTGGGAATTGAACTCAGGACCTTTGGAAGAGCAAGCAGTGCTCTTAAACCTCTGAGGCATCTCTCCAGCCCCCTATATTGAAAACTTAAACCTCTTCTGTCTGTCTGCATTTGTACCACAAAGTCCCTGTGTTAGGATTATGTTCCAATATCAGTGAGAGAAAACTCCAGAACACAGCGGTCTGAACCAGAGGCTAATTTCACTGTCCCGTGGGTCCAGGTCACCTGCCTGATGAGGTCTACAGACCAGAAACACGAGCCCCTTATAGCCTATGCTCTGTCAACTCACTACACAGCCTTAAGTTAACCTCCCGATCTGAAGAGCTCTTCAAAGTCCAGCCCTTGTATCTGTATTCCCATCAGTTGGACATGGAAAGGGGTGAGAAGAAGGGCCCCTCCTAGAAGTCACAAAGGCTACAATACCTTACATAACATCAGCTAGAGTTAGTTCAGTGGCCACAGTACCCTCAGAGGGCACGGAGACTCTGCTTTTTACTTCAGGTGTTCGTGGAGATTTCTAGGTTAAAATCGGGAAGCAGACCCTGGGGACAACCAGAATTCTCTATTACATCACACAAGGTAACATCCCAGTCTCTCTTTTCAGTCACTTACTTACCTGGGTAGTACAGCCAAGGGCACATGGGACTTTCAATCTCCAAGCCACCTTTGCTGCTGAAAACTTTTAAACTTCAAGGCCCAGGTCACTATAGTCACTGAGGCATCCCTACTGGTTTGGAAGTCTTTGTAATCTCAGTTTAAATATAATTGATTGATTGATTGATTGACTGTATTTGCATACACCATGGCACATGTGTGGAGGTGAAAGGAGAACTAGCAGGTTGGCACTCTCCTCCTACCAAGAGGACTGAACTCAGGTTGCAAGTCTTCAGCAAGTGCCTTCACCTGCTGAGCTGTTTCAAAGGCCCCTGAAGTCTCAATTTAAAAACCATTCCAAACACAATTCCTTAAGCCTGGCCTTTGCTGTGAGAGGTGAATGCTAAACAGAACACTTTAACAGGAAAATGAAAGCAGCCTGCCTCCACATTTGGGTTTGATTTCTTCCTTGTACGAAGGAAGCTGTGTGCCAGTAACACATCATTCTGGGCATGGACACAAGAGCTGGGTTTTCTTCAAGGCTTCTCTTGAGTTTTCCTCCTGAGCCAAGTGTATCCCAGCACCCCATGCTAATGAGAGAGTCACTGCCAGAACGCTGAAAGGAGGCCAGAGCTCAGAGCCATGTCTCCTTCCCTCACAGAACCCCTCTCCAGGGCTACTGGCTCACCCTGAGCCAAGCCCTGCTAAGGCTGTCTTCACTGTGTGCTCTGACTAGGGAAGAATTTCTGAGGCACTAAATGGTGCTAGATAGAGACTAGTCGGGGTCAAAGAGCAGATTCTACAATGCAATCTTTATTTAGGTGTTTCAGTCCAACTACCAGCACAGAAACTCTGCCTAAAGGAGCTATTAGCCAAACTAATCTGATGCAAATTCCTACAGCCACACACTCTGTTCCCTTCCCATCCTTCACAAAGAACAAATACAGGTCATTTACAAGCTCTTTTTTCTTCTTATGTGGGAAAAACACAAAGTACACTAAACATTGCCTAACCCCTACAAGAATTTCCCCCCATTTTCTCCTGAAATATAAATACTTCTTTGTCCTCCTATCAAAATATACAATTTCATATTTTAAGTGTATTTCTTTCTAAAAGGCAAGTATCCTAAAAAGGCTCAAGGAAAAAAAAGCAGAATAGAATTAGTAAAAGAATTAGAGTTACCTTGCGTATGTTAGCCTAATCAATAATATCAACAAATCCGAAAGAGTAAATACCATTATGGTACTATGTGTTTTCTTTCAAAATCAAACCTAAAAACTGTTCAGTCCAGGACAGGTTTACAAAAGGTCATTTCAACCTCGAATACTTTAGCTCTGCAGCAACACGTTAAATAACTTTAGGGCAGATAGCAGAAAGGACCTGGCTTTTTCCAAATACTTTTCAGAATTTTACACAGTAGTTCTGTGTTCACAGATCAACAATAGCGTACCAAACCAGCTATTCCTTTAAAAAAAATACATATCCTCTTTCTTAAAGATTTACATAGGAAAACACTATGACGGCTGCTCACGGGCACCTCTGGCGCTGCAGTCCTTCAATCCAGAGTTTACCCCAGGACCCTCAGTTCCCAGAAGCCCCAGCTGTTCACTGATGTGACTCAAACACATGTTCCAGTCTGTATGTCAGGGCTTAATCTCTTTTAGGATTAAGTGAGTCAATACTTATCTCTGCTTGTATCTACCCCTTGTATTCCTCTCCTTATATTTCTCAAATCCTAATTTCTCCATGAGGCTTTCTTGGTGGCCCAAAGAGGTAGCCAGCAGTACTGAAATAACGTAATATTAAATATATTATAGCTCTAGTGTGTGTTAACGTCATGATGCTAATCACAAATTCTTTAAAAAAAAAAAAAAAAGAAAAGAAAAACTACATTGTCTCCGAATTCATTGTTGGGGGGGGATAGACATTTGAATTCATCACATGTCCTTCCGGCAGGAAGTGAACCAGGGTTTACAGAAGAGCCAGGGGGCTCTCGTCATTCTGGAAGGCTTTCTGGGGAAGAGATAGTACAGAATAAGCAAGCTGAGCCTTCTGTGTAAGATGAGTGCCCCAGTTTGGCGTAAGACACCGCCTGTCCTGGTTCAGAAGACCCAAAGAACTCTTTTCTTCCCCGTTTTCAAAAACACACATCATCTTGAAGTGAACGACAGAGCAACAAAAACAACGAAGAGCCGGGCGGTGGTGGCGCATGCCTTTAATCCTAGCACTCGGGAGGCAGAGCCAGGAGGATCTCTGTGAGTTCGAGGCCAGCCTGGGCTACAGAGTGAGATCCAGGACAGGCACCAAAACCACACAGAGAAACCCTGTCTCGGAAAACCAACCAACCAACCAAACTAACAAAAACAAACAAAAAAACAAAAGCCAAGAAAGAAATAGTCTGAAGGATGTGAGGCAAAGATCATGGCAGGGACTATGTCAGCAATCACGCCCTGGGTGAAGGCTGACCTAGATGAACAGAGCTTGGGGGAAGGGGCAGGAACACAGAAGAGAGACTTTGATAAGGCTACAGAGAATGTGACCATCACTTTAAAACTTGAATAGTTCTAATAAATTCATGGACTAAGACAGGTTTATAAATATATACCAATATACTAGTGTGGCTACGCAAACAACCTTCATCAAGAAGAGCTGGATTTGGGGACCCTAAGGGCAATACAACTACTCTACGCTGTAGTTGCTGTTATCATCTCTAGTTTATAGGTGACAAAACCAGAGCCCTGAGAGACTAAGTTCCAGCTAAGTGCTATGGATGGACCGCTTCTCCCCAAAATTCACTTAGGTTTTATAACTCGATGTGATGGTATTTGGAGGTAGACACTGGGGGGGGGGGCAATGAGGGTTAGATGAGGTCATATGAATGAATTGCTCCCATCCCCCATTGTAACATGAGTTGCTGAACGGTCTTATTAATAAAAAATCCAGAGTCAGATATATTGGGGTGAAAGCTGAAAGGTCAGAGGGATAAAATAAGCCACAGCCAACCTCACCTTGCCAACTCCTCAACTGATCCTGTTTCCACGAATCCTCAGACTGAAAGCCTGAGTCCTCACCCCTGAGGGTCTCAGCTGAACTGCTTAAAAGCTTCTAGTTCCTGGTCCTCATGCCTTATATACCTTTCTGCTGCCTGCCATCACTTCCTGGGATTAAAGGCATGTGTCTTTCCCAAGCGAAGACATGAGATCTCAAGTCCTGGGATTAAAGGTGTGTGTCACCACTGCCTGGCTCTGTTTCTAGTGTGGCTTTGAACTCACAGAGATCCAGACAGATCTCTGCCTCCTGGGTCATAGGATCAAGGGCGTGTACCACCACTGTCTGGCCTCTATGTCCAATCTAGTGGCGGGTTCTGTCCTCTGATTCCCAGATAAGTTTTATTTGTTACAGCACAAATATAATATCATCACAACCCATGATACAAGTGTGTTTTTAATAAGCCCTGGAGCTGACACCCCCCCCCCAACCATGTAAACACAGAGAGAAAAAAGCATCTGCAAGCCGAGAGCCTCCACCAGAGCCCCTCCATGCTGGCTCCCAGATCTTTCAACCTCCAGAATTATACAAAAATTAATGCCCATGGTTTGAGCCTCCAGTCTATGGTTATTTGTTATGGCACAGACGAAGATACTGGGACATAACAAGTTAGGACACAGAATCAACTTTGTCCGACTGTCCACAACAGGCTGTAATGTGCACCGGCATTTTAGAATCAATGCAGGGGAGTCAGCAGTGAATACAACCTCTCCCCCTCTTTTACGCAACCTTTGTATTTGTGCTGCAGCGGGTGAAGTTTTGGGGTGCCCTGCACCATCTCAAGAGGCAAGCCTGAAGTCTGTTCTCCTATCAGAGCTCAGTTTCCCATGATGGGCACTTGTTTGAGGAAACAGGATGACTAAGATGTTAATTACCACAGCCCAGAAAGCAAAGCACAGGCAGTTCTCTACGAATAAATAGTCCTGTTATGAAGTATGCCTTCTAAACTGAGCTGAAATACTACCCAGAGCATGCCTTCAGGAAGGAACCTTGTCGCCATAGCTTGGGGAAAGGCCAGTGTTAGCTGGTGGTTACATCATCCAGCTCAGTATAGCAGCAGCAGAGGAACTCCCAAGTCCACAGAGGCGCCCGATATAGTGTTTTCTTTAGCTCTGATACTTGGGGATGAGGCAGGGGAGAGAAAGAAAAGAAAAATAAAGGGACTAAATATCCGAGACTCTCATATGGGGAGAAAAAAGTAATTCAAAGGGGATTTCACATTTAAGCAAAGCTGTCCTGCATTAGATTTGGGGATACAGCGTTGGAAACAGTGGATGCTCTTCTTATCCACTGAGGTTCCCGCCCTGTGCATCACTGAGTCCTCAGCACCTCAACTTGTCTTCAGACGATGAAACACAAGCTCAGCACCATTTAATAATGTGTTCAAAACCATAGACATTTGAACTTGGCAGTCTTATGGCTGGTAAGCCTCTGCTGTTTGCTCTGTCCAAATAAACCTAGAAGCAACAAGAAAATGCAGAATTCTTCCTGGTCCCAGGCTCTTGGCAGCCCACCTAATGCTCAGCTGATAACAGGACATTTGAAGGTCATTCAGATATTACTGAAAAATATATCTGGAAAGCTTTGGATTTTTTTTTTTTTTTTTGAGACAGGGTTTCTCTGTGTTGTTTTGGTACCTCTCCTGGATCTCACTCTGTAGACCAGGCTGGCCTCCAACTCACAGAGATCCACCTGACTCTGCCTCCTGAGGGCTGGGATTAAAGGCACTGCACCACCACTGCCTGGCAAGCTTTGGAATTTTAAAACTTCATCTGCATAAGATTTTAGCCTTTCAATGTCAAAGTGCCCAAAGCCATCACTGGCCAAGAGGAGAAATGCAATAATTACTAGGCAAGCAACATAGAAAATCGATCTTTAAAGATAAAAAAAAATATCTAGATAAGCATCATGTCAAGACTGCCACCGTATATTAAAATCCTATTTCTTCCAGCGGTAAAATCCATAATTTAATATAAGGCTAGTTGCAGTAAAAAGCTGCTGATTTTTGTGCAACCATATTGTACTTCCTAAAACACTGCACAAAGTTCATGGTTTACTCATCACATTCTTCATCTAACTTTTGGCTTCTCAAATATCTACTCTTCTCAAGTCTTCACATATTTCTGAATCCAAAACTGTTTCAGAGCAAATATCTTGGCCCTCCAAGTCACACCATTTTATATTTCACTTTGTAAAGACTTTTTTATTTTACTTGACCACTGGTAATATCAGGAACTACCCCCTCCTATTGTCAAAAGGTTTTTCTGGGGCTTTATTTCATGTCTGGAAGTAAATTAGTGCAATTCAATTAGAGTCCACATTATTTTCTTAATCCACAGAAGGAATGTGTTTGACGTGATGAAAATGGGGGTAACGGGTAGAGATATCTGGTATGTTTCAAGCATTATTTGAAGTTTTCGCAGGTATCTCTGTGTAGCTTTGCGCCTTTCCTGGAACTGGAACTCACAGAGATCCGCCTGCCTCTGTCTCCCGAGTGCTGGGATTAGAGGTGTGCACCACCACTGCCCAGCAACACCTCTACTTCTTAACAGCTGTTGTGGGGTGTGGAGAGCGAAGGAAGGCCTGAATGAAAATCTAATGTATGCTGTTGATATGGGCACAACCATGGTAAGAATTCCATTAGCCTCAGGCTCAAAGGTTGGCAAAGCCTTCCTCTGGAGATAAAGTGAGAGTGTTGGCGGTGTATGCAGAAAACATCCACCATAGCTTCCTTCCTAGGGATGTATACCACCAGCCCACTACAGAGACCGTTTCTACAGAGACCAGCTAAACCAGCCCCCTAGATCCAGCTGTTTACCACAAGCACTGCCTCCTTGCTTATCTGTACGTAATAACCCTGCCCCCCTGTTCAGCTGTATGCAATACCCCGCGTCTCTGTTCAACTCTACCTAATAAACATGCTGAGCTTCCAGGGTGTTGGGGTTTCTCCAGCCGAGAGCCCAGTCCACTGGACCGCAGGTAATTCTGTCAGCGCCCGGGTGTGTCCATCTTTTCTTCATTCCTTCACTACCCCAGTCTGGTCCATCCCTGGAGGACAAGGCAGTGTGGCAGAGCCTGAGAGGCACAGCACAAAGACCCTTAGAATGTAAGCTACACCAGGTAGAGACTTTGGTACTGGCATGTAGCAGGAACTCATAATTTTCCTGAACGGATACCTTCCTCTAGCCCCATCTTCTTAACTCCTTGTGAAGTATTCAAATACAGTGTGATCGGGACAGGCCAGGTGTCTGGGTCTGGAGACCAAGTCCTTACTTAGAGATCAATGAAAGAATGCAGGAGTTGGGTAACAACAGGCAGGGATAGAGTGTGACCCCAGGATAGGTGCTTCTGTAGGGTATCTGTAGTGGGTAGCCATTCCAGCTTTGACCTAGAAGTTCCAACCCCGATTGAGGCTTTGGTAACTGTCACGCCTACAAGGTGGGGCTGAGAGAGGACGCTGAAGACCCAAGGTCCGGATGCGGGGTCTCACTTGGTTCCTGGACCCTGGACGCCGGAGCTAGACCGAGCAGAGTTCTCCAGAGAACACTGCCAGACTGCGCCACACCTTTCCCAGACCCTGTTACCTATCCCTTCACTTAACTACGTGGAGTGGACTTAATAATTTCACCAATTGGGTCAGCTACGGCAGCTGCTGCAATCTAACGACAATTCCGTGGCCAAAGAAAACAATGCTCTGTCCCTGGTTCTCTGCACACATTCAAGCCGACAGTCAGGCTGAAGAGGCAAGTATCCTCCTCGAAAGCACATACTGCACCAAACCTCACACCCATTCCCCATCCCCATCCTTTCATCCAGCAAGACCACAGGGACTAGAGAATTTAGAAAAACCAACAGCCATGCTCTTGTTACCGATGACTCCGGAAAAGGGCCAAGGGTCATGACACCACAGCATAACACTTAGATCAAGTAAATATTGATTTGGTAAACCTTTCTTAAGTTTAAAGGTTCAACTGATGCAACAATGTATTTCGGTCAGCTGTTTACCTGTGTAATTTCCCTTTCACTCCCTGTTCCCCCTCTATCCCAGTGGTGTGTTTAATTCAAAAGAGCAGGCACTGCCCTTACTCATGGCTCGGCCAGGGTACCCACTCAGGAGACAGGGAACCGTTTCTCCAGAGACGAGAAGAAAATGCTCTATCATTTACTCACGGGGTCCAATTCATGTAGCATCCGGCACTGGGGTACCATCTGAACAAATTCTTGGTTTTTTCGCGTGGTGTTTCTTTTCTTCCAAGCCGGTCTAGCTAAGTATCCCAGCCTGGTCTGGGATGTGTAACTTACCCTTCCGCTTCATCTCTTGCCCTGGTTTATGAAGGAAGTGCTGGGGATCGAACCTAGGTCTTTGTTCACATTAGGCGAGTCCTTTACTCACTGAGTCACATCCCAGCTCCAACATTTTATCTTGAGACAGGGTTTTACTAAGTTGGCCAGGCTGATCTTGAACTCACAATCCTCCTGCCTCAACCTTCCCATTTGCTGGACTTACAGGCTTCCTGGCACTGAGTCCTTTAAAACTGTTTATCCGTCACTGCTCCCAGCGTGCACTGTTATGTTTTAGGACACAGAGTATTTTCTAAGTTAATTGGTCCCTGGTTCGTTTTAGTTCCACAAATTCCTTACTTTATTGCATAAGGATTTCATTCATTTATGTTCCTTTCTGGATCCAAAGAATTGGGTCCAGATTAGTAGTAGACTCTGGGATAAAGCAAGCATCCATCACAGATGCGTGGAGGTGTTTTTGCTGCCCAGCAATTCTACAAGGGGTGAACACATTCCCATATAGAAAGAAACCAGCATTACTGTGAATGTTTAATATTTAAATGCAATTTGCATGAAACAATCCCAGGAGTCCCCCACCCCATGATGGTCACTACTATACAGACAAGACATCCTGAGATATCTTTTTAAACCGTTTAAATCCTGGAAAAAATACCCGGCAAGATTTTAAATCTGTGTGTATGAATAGAAGTTTGAAAGGCTTGCTTTGTTTTTGTTTTGGAGACATTAGAGCGACTTTGTAACTACAAAGTGCCCTCCAAAGATTAGGGTGAGAATGAGAGCCAATTAGATGGCATGCTGTTGGTGGGAATGTGAAATGGTACCACCTCTCTGGAAAACAGTACTGCAAACTAAAAAAGAAAAACTAAAATGTAGAATTCCCACATGATGCAGCAGTTTTATTTCTAGGCACACAGCTAAAAGACAGCAGGGTCTCCAGGAAACAGGTACGTGTCTGTGCTCATGGATGCATTATTCACAATAAATAAAATGTAAAAACGTGGTGTGGCAGCACACACGTGTAATCATAGTGCTGGGGAGGCAGAGACATGTGGATCCCCAGGGTTTCCTGGCCTTACCTACATAGTTAGCTTGAGGCCAGTCAGAGACTCTCTCAAACAAACTGGACAGCCTAAGGGACCACAGCTGGCTTCCACATGAACATACACACACCAGCAAGCACACCCACACACATGTCCCCTCCCACAAAGGGAACAAACTCTGACACACAGTAAAACATGAATGAACATTTAGGACACTCTGCTAAATAAAACAATCCAGTCACAAAGGACAAGTAAAATTCTTCTTACACATTCATAGAGACAGAAAATAGGATGGTGGTTACCACCCCACCCCAGCGATATAGTTTCTTCCCCCCCCTTTTTTTTCAGGATTCAAAAGCACTGGAAAACTATTGAGCACCAATGTGAATGTACTTAACAATACTGAATTGGATACTTAAAAAAACTTCAGATAGCAGATTTTATATTATTTGTATAAAATTGTAGTATCACAAAATTAAAAGTCAACACACACACACACACACACACACACACACACACACACTTTTAAAACTTTTAAAATTTACCTTTAAGCCAGCAATCCAAAGATTCTTAAATGAGGTCATTTCCTCTAAGGACAATAGACTATTTTGTGAAATTAACAGGTGCACATGCCACAGCTTGTCATGAGGCAGCTTTCAGAAAGGACACAGTCTTCAGTGACCAGTATGAGTTCTCACTCTAACTTTGAGCTGTCGAGAGTCTAAGCTGGAATGAGATTCCCCTCCCCCGCCGCAGTGAGTAGGTCTGATGTTTTGGATCAGTACGTCTCTATGAAGTGCATGCTGTCCTTGAAAAACCTGACAAAAATATAACCTGTTCACTAGACACCCAATGATTAATACTTCAGAGACAGGGTACACACAACACAAAGGTAAACCAAGGAATGCTTTCAGGCCTGTAAAGAACTGCAACAGTAACAAATATAGTAACAGGAGAAAAGAGTTCAACCCGTGGGAACTGTTACTCTACATGAATTCTTTACTCATAGAAGCAACCATTCAAACTCATAACCAAGAGGGAACTGGGAACGCCCACCACTAACACTTTCCTGAGTAACCAGAGATCTGCCTCACAAAGATAACACAATGGCATAGACTGATGAGATGAAAGCTTTCTTAAGGGTTAACTCTACCCTGCTCCCATGGTATATTCTTACAAAGGCTGTCCGTGACTCCAGAGTCAGCATTTACAGTCAGGATTGAGGAAAACAGGGCAGAGAAAACAGAGGGAGGAGGGATAAGCAGAAGACGAGCACAGGATCCTTACACACCAGCACATTCCCTAGAGCCTGTGCCTCCTCCATGATTGCAGAAAACACAGTCTATTTTTAAAAGATTTATTTATTTATTATGTATACAGTATTCTGACTGCATGTATGCCTGGGCACCAGAAGAGGGCGCCAGATCTCACTACGGATGGTTGCGATCCACCATGTGGTTGCTGGGAACTGAACTCAGAACCTCTGGAAAAGCAGCCAGTGCTCTTAACCTCTGAGCATTTCTTCAGGCCAAGGATAATAGATAACAGGGGGACACCCAGAGAGAGTCCACACAAGACCCAGCATTTCAGCTCAGACACTCGTGAGCATTAGGCTTGGGTTTAAGCGAGCTACTCATTTCATTTTGAAGGAAGAGGAGGGGGAGGAAGGGAATGGCATGGGGCCTGATGTCAGCACTCCACACATCATAAACCATCAGGAATGTCCCAGCTATACACCAGGACCTCTAATGCAAGAGTGGCATCAAGCGCAATGTGTTTAGAAGGATCACAGCAGGGAGAGGGAATCTTAAGGAACAGGGAACAGGGAGGGACAGGCCACTTGCTCCTTCAGAGTAGTAACGTAAACAGTCTTGTGAAGTCCTAACTACCCCTGTCCCCCGCAGGCACTGGAGTAAAGAGCTGGAAAAACCAACACTGCAGTGGTGGGGTATTAAAACAGATACAGACATCCTCAACCATTTGTTATCTTTAAATGTGAACACGTTGACATTTATGGTAGCCATTTAGAAATGTGATTGCTCTCAGCTACATCTGCACAGACATCCCAGAGTCAGCTCACGTTTACACAATATGTAGACCTATGAAGAATAGCCAGGCGTGACTCTGCTTGACAAGAAATGTAAGAGATATGATTCTGCGCCAGCAATCTGAGAATTCACTAATGTTGGCAAGCAATATTGAATATTTCATCTTTAAAGATGTGCAAATCTGGCAGGGTGACGGTGGGGCATACCTTTAATCCCAGCACTCAGGAGGCAGGGCAGGCAGATCTCTGTTGAGTTTGAGGCCAGCCTGGTCTACAGAGTGAGTTCTAGGACAGCCAGGGCTACACAGAAAAACCCTGTCTCAAAAACAAAAAATAAAAGATACGCAAATCTCAGTACAGTAAGTAATTATTGTAGATGAAACTTCTTAAAGCATTATTCTACACACATCATTTTATTGAGGACAAAAAAGAAACAAATAGCATTTTTTGCATTTTTTCCTTCTTTACTTTTATACTTAATTCAATGAAATGACTTTCCCACCAACTCTTGAAAAGAGCCTAACAAATGAGAAATGGAACCATAGTTCACTCAACCCTGTTTATTCCCTGAACCTAACATATAATGCATTAAGATCCTATGTTATGAAATAAAGGCCCATTCTTAAAATAGAAAATTCAAAAATGTTATTACTCTTATTACCAAAGAAGACAGTTGGTGTTCCTACTCCCTTCTAGGAGAACTACTCCACTTCAGGAACACCAATTTTGTTTGGGGGGAGACAGAGGCTTACTCTGGAGCCCAGGCTAGCCTTGGGTTCAAAATCCTCCTGCCCCAGCCTCCTCAATGCTGGTGTTACAGGACAATGCCACCACAACCTGCACTTTGGGAATAGTTCTCATTCCACCCTAAGGTACCACCATCGTCTGTAGCTTTCACCACTGCATACCACGAAAGCTGAACACTACGAAAGGTCATCCACCAATGGGCAGAAAAAGTAGATTAACTATCTAAATACTTTTTTTGTTTGGAGCTGAGGATCGAACCCAGGGCCTTGCGCTTGCTAGGCAAGCGCTCTACCACTGAGCTAAATCCCCAACCCCTAAATACTTTTAAATTGTGTGAAGAGAGAGGGGAATTGAGACAGGGTTTCCTGCAGCTGGGGCTGACCTTGAACTCCTGACTTTCCTGTCTCCACATCCCAAACCCTGAGATTCTAGAGGCCCACACCATACAATTTAAAATCCCTGCAAAAGGTGACTTAGTACAAGTGCTGGGAGTTCAGTGAGATAACTGATCACATTTAGTGGTAGAGAAGGCATGGAAAATGCCTAGAGGCAGAAAAACAGAAGAGTATTCTAAACACTTCACAAGGATAACTTTTAAGGTGACAGTACTGGGCTGTTTGCTCTTCATATCTCCCTTGTGATCTGTAGCAGGGGGAAAAAAAGGTCCAAACAATGTAAATATGCTGTTCATTATGCAGAAAGTTCCTATGATCCATTTCAGTGAGGCCAACATGCAATATCAACAGAAATTTTATGCAAAGTCTGCTCTTTTTTGGTTTGGGTCACTGAACTAAGTGCAAACCAGCTGTTACCTAGGATAATCTGAAAACACAAAAATTCACACAGCTTTCTTCTTTTATTTTGAGCTAACACAAAAGCACTTACAAACAGCACTTGCTCAGAAGTGCCATTTGTGGGGGCTCAGCTCGCGCTGACGTTAACGGTTTAGAACCCATACTGAAAATGTCTCTGTTTTTCAGATTAAGCCTGTATTTTTCATTTCCTTGTAAAGTATGCCATTTATTAAAATTTTTCACATCCTCACAATGCCACTCTACTAAAAATATGCAAACATGTTAGGGTCTAAGAAAATTATGAATCTAAAAACTTTTAAGTGGGTATTGTAATTTGATTCCCATTTGCAAAATTCCACACGAAGTGTGCATTTTAGCAACTTTTATAGTTTTCTTTCACAAAAACAAAATGGCCTGAAACAAACTGGTTCTTTCTTCCACATCTAAATTCTTAAGTTCTGCCCTGGATCCACTGTCTCAATTTTCAATGTTCTCTCTCTCTCTTGATTTCTGAGCTTACAGAGCATTCTAAAATGTTGTTCTCAGGTGCTTTCTTCCTTTACACATTTGTCTAGTGCTCTGTTTAGGATAGAAGTAAGCGCCAGGAACTCATTAACTGTCCATAGGGAAGGATGCAAGAAATGGACATTGGAAAACGACAGACATTTGTCACAAGACAGTTTTCAAGGTACTGGAGAGTTTGGGATACAAAACCAACTACTACAATCATGTCTCACCATCCTTATGCGATAAAACCAACAGCATCTACAGGCAGATAAGCCTTATTCATGCACGAATCCCCTGAGAATACGGCTGTTTTGGAGAGGTTCAGTTTCAGGAGTTTAATATGGCACCAGCCTAGGATGTGTTTACACAGCTAGTACTACAAATTGTATCAACACCCACTACTGTTCCTCAATGGCATGTAAATGCGCCCTGTGCTCTTTCCTTGATGAATAGCACACATACAAGACTTGTTCCCCCTACGTGAGCTCTGGGCTACAAATGCAGTACATCAGAGGGCCTTTTCTTTCTCTCCTCCACCCCCTTAACCAAATATTACAAATCCCGACCACACAAACTCTGCAAAAGATGGACTTCAGCAGAGAAACTGACTGTAAATACCCCGCTCTGGGCTCACTGCCATTGGTTCAGCACATTATGAAGCAAATGTAACCAGCAACTGCTACAAACTAGTCATTTGCTCCAGTCACATGTTCCTTCCCCCCGCTACTAGCATTTAGCTAGGCTCTTTTTCAACAAGTTTACGAAATTCCAGAGATTTCCACAATTTCTACATTAGATGTACAACCAAACAGGAAGATGGATCTGAACGTCATTTCAAAGATGTTCCAACACTACATATCATCCTTACCCATTCTTGTTGGACCTGTTTATGGGTGTGATCACAAATACACAAATGAGGTGCTCTTTTGCTAAAACTGAATCAAATTCACTTCTTGATCTGTAGGCATGCTGAAATCCATGAATCTGAGAATTCGGAGAATAGACTATGATGCTAGAGATTAGAGGGAAGTATAACACTTTTCATCACAGCACAAAGAGGCAGGTCATGCTTATGCTACTATGAAAACTCTTCCTGCTAGCTTGTATCAAGTTAGATATGATACCCGGACAAGTTACCCGGACTTCTCCCGGGTAAAAACCTGTTCCCAAACTCCAGGCTACTCAGTATAGTCCCCTCTGCTTTAATGATCACATTAATTACAGGGGATGGAAAAACCTTATCTTTTTACCAGTTGATCTCACAGTGAGTCCCCAACCGCTACTGCCCACCTTGGAATCTGTAGGTCATCTTAAAGCATCAAGGAAGACAGAATGCATGACCAAGATTGCTCCATGCAGACTCAACAGAATCTCTCCAGGTACCTCCCCAAGCCATCAAGAGTGGCTTCTGTATTGTGAGATTCTTATCCCAATTTGTAGAAACTCTAGCTGTCTAGTGGGTGGAAGCAGAGACTCTGAATGTCCAGAAATCTCACACAAGATGGTCATGGATCAGCATTCATTTTTATGGAGAAAGGAACTGGGTGGGATGGGTAGAGAAAAACTTATCACAAAATATCTGTAAGTCTCATCAGACATGTCACAGGCCACTGCTGTGAAGAGGAGCTAGCTGCTATGGCCACGGGTTCTTCTTTCTTCCCCTGAATAAATGTTTCTTGAGTGGAAAGTAGCCCACAAAGCAGGCAACAGTGCTTTACAGAGCCACCTGAAGCTTCAAAAACAGGCTCCTCCCAGAGGAATTCATTTCCAAGTTGATACAAACTATCAGGATGAATTTTTCATTTGATTTGCCTGTTTCTGCCTTCCCCATGCCAGGCTGGGAATTGAAGGTACTCCACCATGCTCAGTCTTGATTTTTTTTTTTTTTTTTTAACTATCAGGACAACCGCTAGGCAAACTAAAAAAACGTTCTGTGAACTATTAGCCAAGCATAAATGTGGACGCGCGCACACACACACAAAACACACGCAAACACACGTACAACAGGTATTAATGCGCAACAGATAAACTAATCTCTAGCTATGGAAAACTCCACACAGAATGTCTCCTAGGATATTCTTGGGATGGAAGTTGCAAAGCTTTATTCTAAGGGAATCCTGATCTGGGACATTGCACTCAGTCATCTGGCTTAAAATGTCATTATTAAATAGCACAAGTTTTATAGAGTGGTAGAGGTAAATTTGGCATGTCAACTTCAGAAGCACATTGAGTTGCTTTCGTGTGACGCAGACCTTCTATAAATTGGAATTAAAGGCAGGGGAAACTACCCAGAAGAGCCATGTGCTCTGGTAAAGCACACATTGTGGGTGACACCTAGATACCATTGTTCAAGTATCTTAAGTTTGTTTCTTGTTTTTTTAAAAGAAATTGTATTGCATTTAGAAAATCTGTCCCAAATTCATATTAAACAAATACTGCTGAAATTGGAAAGACACTCTAATTTTTCCTTTTGGTTCAATATAAAATAGCTTTTAATTCTACCAGTGACTAGCACCATCATTGTTTGCCAAGGTGAAGCAAGAAATCCTCACAATTATGTCCCAATTTTGATCAAGGTATCAGCTCAAGCACCATTTTTCTCCCCACAAAAAGTAAAACAAATAACACGTGAGTTTTAAGGTTTACTATCTGACGGTATAAAAAAAGAAAACGCCTGTTTTTAAGTGCAATGGATCCAAATTATTTTAATTATGTACATCCCTCCCACCCAGCAAAGCACTAGAATAAAGTGAGCGTCTTGACTCTGTTATTGCTCTGCATCCCTGGGCGACAGGACATCAAGGTCTATATGCTGTGCCCACCACATGGACACCGGAAGGGCATCTCCATGGCCCGAGAACTGCCAAGAAGTGTCGAGACGCGCCATATTAGACATGGTGGGCAGACAACCAGAGTCTCAAAGCCAGCATGAGTTCAGGAAAGAAGAGGATTTTCCCCACAGCAGTGGAGACAACCTGCAAGACCCAACAAGGGCCATAAGCTTCCCTTGTTATAAATTGTTTAACAAGTATTTCTTAAATGGAATTAATTCCTGGAGGTCATGGAATATTCCCTCTCTGTGCTGCAGATTCTCTGATCAGGGTCAGTTCTCTGAAGGGAGGGGCCAGCACACACGGCGATATTCTAGCTTCCTAGCATGTGTTAACACGCTCTTCATTTTTAAGCTTATTCTACAAATCTAAACTTTATCTTTGCTCCTTTACAAGCAGATAAGCATATAGCACAAAAGAGAATACATGGCAGCCTCTAGCTTGATGAGCCAGCCGCAGATGAATAAAGCCCTTCGTTAAGAAAACCCAAGGTTTCCAACAACATATTGTATCCACATCCACCCAGTACAATGAAGCAGCCCAGCTCTCTGTAAGGGCAGAGATCCAAACTGAAAGGTGCAGTAAGAACGGAGAAGCCACATGGCCGACCCACACTTTTCAAAGCTAGTCAAAGTTTAGAAAAAAGCCACATTAACTCAGATAGCTTTTTAAAGTTGATACTAGCCATACTTACCAGTCAGAATGTTGTCATTCGGGCAGGGGAAGTCTTCAGAAAGTGATACCTGTGGTCTAAAAGTGTTTGTAAGTATGTGAAAAGCAATAGTATTCTGTCTGCCCCCACAGATTAGCACAGAACAGTTACATTTACTGAGTCAGACAAGAAAAATGAATAAAAGAAGCTGGGACTGTCTTGACTGGCTGCCGCCTGCTGGAAATGAATCCTTACTAGGTTTGGTTTTTACAAAGTAGCACTCACAGTTCCACCACTAAGGCTACTACTTCAAAGACAAAAGCCAGAAAAACAAGTAAAAGGGTGTATGAGCAGATCAACGTAAATTTGTTGCTATCTGTGAAACAAAAATACCCAGCATGCATGCTTTTGATAACCAAATAGCAGCACTGTCTTCATATGTCACATGCAGCCATCCTGGTGCTTGAATGCACATGGCACCCAAGCCACGTGTTGAGATTTGTTACTGTCAAAAAGTTAACAACAAACCATTCTTCAAATCCAGCAAGGAAGAGTTTCCCAAATGCAAAAATGATTACAGAACCCCCCCCCCATGATGGCAGTCATTAGTTTGGGGTCACCCAATGCCTGGTGTACTGTAGGGACCCAATACGTTTTCAGTGGAGGTATGAGAGCATTAGAAGACAGACAAAACATGTTTTCTCAAGTTGTTGGAATCACTGCCGTCTATTGTACAAAAAAGACACACTGAGCAGGTGTTAGGTCACACTAGGTGAGGGAATAGAACAACAAATTATTGAAATAGAAAACCACAAAGGGAAGCGTTTCATGGGTTTTTATTATTGCTCAAGGTTTTATCGACGTAGTTCTGGATATTTTCATAACGGTTCAGAAGTAGTTAAACATTTAAATTTGCTAAGGTGTTTGATAAACATAATGAGAATGAGGTCGTACAGCTCCCACAGCCTTTCAGACGTATGGAGAAGCATTCCTTTGGCACACAGTATCAAACACGAAAGCTTAGAAACACATTCAACTGAAAAATTTCCTTTTGTTCTAAATATTTGGCACACAAGAAGTCATCTATTAAGAAACCAGACTTCAAGATTATGTCCCTACTATGTCTGGGGGAAAATGAAACAAATAGCAGCGTGAGGATGTTTTCAGAATTCTGTTCTGAAAGCTGCCTCTGAAAGGCAATGAGATAAAACCAGGAGATGGCTCTGAACACCTCCCTCCCTCTCTCTCTCTCTCTCTCTCTCTCTCTCTCTCTCTCTCTCTCTCTCTCTCACACACACACACACACACACACACACACACACCAGGAGCAACCAAATGAGAACATTAACTCATTAGCTGGGTTAGATATGTTACCAAAGAAAACCTTTAGGGGAGAATATTTGGAAAAAGAAAAATGGCCACTTAGGAGGAGGGTTCCTGGCTAAAAGTCAGAAGAAGTAACACGGACTTGAACTAGAAGGTAGGAGAAGAACACGAAAGGCTGGCACTGAGCCACCTAGGAGGGAGAGGAGGCAAATGCCTCTGCAAAGGTGAGTGGCGTGTAGCTTTAAAGCTCTCCAGACACACGTGTTCAAAGGGCCCAGAGATATGGGAATGCAGAAAAAAAACTCAACAAATTCTCAGACGTTTAAAATGCCCACAGCGACCATGTTGCCCTCCCAGTTGTCATTTCTCTTCCCAGGCTCTCAACTGTAAGCCTTGTGATAAAAACTGGAGACTGAATCAAAAAGGTTTTGCTGAGCAAGTGAAGATCAGGATTCTGCAAACTGAATCTCTGCAGATACCATGAAGCTCTCAAGGTCGGGACATATCCCAAAAGGTTAAAATGTCTTAAGGGAAATAACACTCACTAATCAAGAGACAAATGAAAGAGAGCCGGGAGCAAAGGAGAAAGCTTGAAAATGCGAACACATGTCATCCTGCCTCCAGGATTCACTCCTGGACAGTTGCCAACTAGCAACGTTTGAGCGTAAGGGAAAAAAATGTTTTGAGCTGGTGTATCATGTCTTCATGCTACTTTGGTGCAATTAGAAGGAAAAAAAAGATCGAATAGCACAAAAAAAACCCCATAAAAAATAGGATATTCTCCATCTGTACAGCCCCTAGCCAGAGACAACAAAATGTTTCTCTTTACTGAGAAGATAAATATTAATATGGAGGTCGAAAAGAAAAATAAGTTTTAAAAGAATGAAGTGTTAGGCCAGACACACTTAACTGCACGGCCCAAGCCCTAGAATCTGATAGCTCCATTCTAGCAAAGAACGGATCCGCACGGATCTAATTCTTCAGTCCCAAAGGAGTCATGACCTAAAGATCTTTGAAGACAGTTTTAGGGCGTTTAAAGTTTGAGCCGGATTAACTCTTTCACTTCTGGCATGCAGGCAGTTTCCACTTTGAGAGCCATCTACGACCGTCCGACTTCTGTTGAGCATATTTCTTTGAAATAACTACAGGATTGCCTCCTTACACCGCATACTGCATATATGGGCAACAGAAGGCGGAATAGACGAGTCAGAGCTACAACCTGAAGCAATGGTCTTAAGGCAATCAAGGCTGAAGGCTTCGTGAAATAGGATAAAAGGCACAGACCAACTCAAGCGCTTAATGCTGCACCCATTTACTTTAAAACATCAATACAGACGCCCCCGCAACCCACCCCAAGTGGGTCATTTTACCTGTCTTACAGATCCAGAGCAGGATGGGAAAAGACTTCTAGCGATCCAAGCCTTGTTCCAAATTTAAACTAAGAATCCCAAGGGAGTGAAAGGCGACTTCGGGGGGACCACTCCGTGCGGAGGGTGTGGGAGGCAGGCTGCCCTCTCGGAGAGAGAGATACTGAGGGTCCCCCAGAACTAAAGTGACTATGGACACTCGCGGAGTCCCAGTGTCAGGCCCTATCCCAAGTTCTACGACCCGCGTGGCCGCTGGGGATCATGCACGCCTTGAGTGTGCGAGTGAACCAGCGGCCCCGGGGATCGACAAGAGGAGGAGGAGGGTGTCAGCCCAGGGTGCAGCCCGGAGGACGAGAGTCCGAGGCTGCAGCCCCTGCCCGCAGGACCCCCGGATGCTCGCGCGGCCTCGGGGCAGCTGCGCGCAGCTGGACGCGGCCTGGACGCCCGCGCGTCCCACCGCTTTCCCTCTGGCCCCCCGCGCACTCTTCTGCAACAACTTACTGGGGCAGCGCCCGGGACGCGCGACGCGGACGGGGACCGGCGAGCGACCGGCTGCGGTGCGCTGGGGATCCCAAGCTGGGGAAGGCTAGCTAGAGGAGCCGCCGCTACCTTCCAGGTCGGCGCAGACAGACGCTCCCGCCGCCGCGCTGCAGAAGGCGGGCTGGGCACGTGGGCGCCCCTCTGAGTAGGGGCGGAGGGGCGGGGCGGTGGGCGGAGGGGCGGGGCGAGAGGCGGGGCGGTGGGCGGAGGGGCGGGGAGAGAGGCGGGGCCGCCCCTCCCAGCCCCGCCCCTCCCTCGTGCTCGCGACCCCCGCCCGGAGCGCGTGCCGCGGCCGCGCGCCAGAGCCCCGGGAAGGCGGTGTCCGGCTCCGCGCCTCTGTATGGCCAGGGCCAGGGCGCGCGCACACGTGGTTCTGGGCTGGGTGGGTGGGTGAGCGTGGGTCGGAAAGGCAGGGGGCCTTGGCGGGGGGTGGGGTTTGGGGGTGGGGGTGGAAATACCCCCTTGCCTCGGCAGAACCCAATCGCAGGGGCGTTTCTGAAGTTTCTTGGAAGCAGGATTTTTGTCTCTTTTTCATGGAGAATTGGGAACATACAAGCAATAGTAGTATATGATGATAATAAGCCAGAAGCGGTTGTCCAAGAGTACCTCTAACGAGATCAAAACTTGGAGACCTGTGAATAGGCAGGCAGTCATGGTTATTTGGAGGTGGGTTTTAAGAAAACGATAGTTGGTATTTCCTAGCCAGCAAAAGCAGAAGTTACACAATCAAGGTTTCTCATTCCCTGCTATTTTGTTTACTTTAGGAATTTCTGATAAGATTAAAGTTACAATGTGAAACTTTCTTGTAACAGAAAACGAAGCAGAACATTGGCCCAGAATTGAGTATTACTGTATATTTTTATGGTTTTGGTAGGAAGGGCTACCCTTTTCAGCTTACACTGTGGTGAAGGGCTCTTTATTCAACTGCTACTAATGATGTTAGCCACGTGCCCATTCATGTGATGCAGTCCATAAATTTAACTCGAGTGCACACAATTTCTGTTACCATCTTCAGAGGCTGTGTATCCAATGACGTTAACCATGGTTCTCAGTGAAGAATTCCAAGTCTAGAGAGCATAGTGAATACGAGGGAGCTGATAAAGTAAAAGTGCTAAGCAATAAAAGGCAGCAGCATAGACCTCTGCCATTTTATCACAGATTCTCCGTGCAAACTGTCCTTAATGACATCTAGTGAATTGATACACTAGCAACAAATGTCTATTTAAACTCAGTCCCACACTTCTCAAGCCTCATGATGCCTTGCTGATTTTATAAGGACAATGGATCTATTATTTAAAAAAATCACGTATATATGTATTTTTAAATAGAAGGTTTTGTGGCTATCATTCTGTAATGGATAGTCATGCTGAGTTTCTCTAACCTCAGAACAAGGTTGATTTTTGACTCTAGGTAGGTTGGGATCAGAGCAAGGACCCTGCTGCCTTCGAGCAGGACTGAAGCGCTGGCCCTAACAAGCCCTGGATGCAATCTATCTTAGGGTCATATGACATGACTATAGAGAATTCCACTCTGTGGTGATATTGTGTTCCCCAATATATTGTGCACCCTAATAAACTTATCTGGGGTCAGAGAATAGAACAGCCACTAGATAGACATTGAGGCCAGAAAATGGTGGCACACGCACCTTTAATCTTAGCATTTTGGAGGCAGAGATCCATTCAGATCTCTGTGAGTTCAAAGCCACACTGGAAATAGCCAGGCATGGTGACACATGCCTTTAATCCCAGGAAGTGAAGGCAGGAAACAGAAAGGTATATAAGGCATGAGGACCAGGAACTAGAGCCCCAGTTAAGCTTTTAGGCTTTTAGCAGCAGTTCAGCTGAGATCGATTCGGATGAGGACACAGAGGCTTCCAGTTTGAGGAAACAAGATCAGTTGAAGCAGTGGAGAGGTGAGGTTGGCTGTGGCTTCTTCTGCTTCTCTGATCTTTCAGTGTTCACCCCAATATCTGGCTCCCAGGTTTGTTTTTATTAATAAGACCTTTTAAGATTCGCATTACACCACTCTTTAATTTGAAGACTCAGACCTTCAGGTGTTTGACCCTTAGTAACCTGAGCTTCCTGCACAGATAGTCCCAGGAGGAAAAAACACAACCAACTTGCCCTGAAGAACTATTTCTCGGTAAAATAATAAGGTCTTTGCCTATTCATCTAGACAGGAGACCTACCTAGATATCCCATCAGATAAAACCCAAACAACCAAGGTGGTAGAACATTGAAATACTGCCTTAGTGCCTGAGAAGAACCCCTCCTCCCATGAATACAGCCCCTTGGAGTGACTCTAAGCAGACACTTTCTCTCTATTATCTTGCCTGCTGCACTGTTTTTAATTTTAAGGCTGGGTCTCAAGTAATCCAGACTTGCCTGGAACTCATTATGTAGCCAAAGATGACCTTGTCCTCACCCCAAGTGTCTGGATAATAGGACTATGTTACCACAAATTCTTCACACTGCCTTTGAATCACTGTCCTGTCACCTCCATTTCTGAGCATGGAAGTATCTATTTTAACATTTAAGACATCATTCATCCATATATTTTCATTTAAGTTCATTATGGTGTCTAAATGTATGCTTAATCAGAGATTATGTTGCAACACAACAAGTTGGAACAAAGTGATGTATTATCTAGAAATTGCCAATTCTGACAGAATACCAATGATTGAGTCGATGTGATTTTGATATTTCCTGAAGCATGAATGTACTGTGTCTCCATGGAACTAATCAGAGCTATTTCTCTGCGAGAAAAAAAAGCAAGCAAGTCATTGACAACAAATTTCTAGCACATCGGCTAAGAAGTTTGGCACACTAATCTTTAATGTCATATATAAACCAACATCATATTTCCTGTGTGAAGTTATTGATTAACCTCGAGTCTTGCACTATAGCTTTGGTTATTTCTCAACTTGCTAAAGATGTGTGGATGTAGAAAGAATGGGATCCACAGATCTAGAGCTAGACGCCAATATGGACTATGGCACTGATAGAAGAAAACAGAGCAGGAGTTTTAGAAAACCATTGAAAACAAGTTAAATCTTACACCTGTAAACCTCCTGCCTTAGGAATGAGAGTCCAATGTGTTCTTTTTTGAGAATAACTCGGGCTGTCATCTAGATTTCGCAAACATTTATGCACATCTGAGCTCCTAAGGGTTGATGAAATGACAGGGAATTTCAAGGGACTTTCATCAATGAATAAATCCCACACCCTGTCCTACCATTCTTGTTAAACACAACCCATAGGAAATCTCATGCCCATAAATGAGGGATTCACTTTAAGACTGAATGAGTTGATTCTTACAAGTTCCAGTTTGTGGCTTTATTATCTTCAAGCTGGTTCAGTGAACACAAACTAAAAGAAAAACTGCCATTTTGTACACTGATTAGTTGGATAGTGAAGCTTGGGTTATAACAAAATAAGACTTGAACAAATACTAGACTAGAGGTCTAGCCAGTACAGTTCAGAGGGTTTTCAGGCCACTGCTGCTCTTCACTACCCTGTAAAAACATATAAAAGTTTAAAGTCAACTTTTCATTGGACCCAGTTCACTTTTACCATCACTGAAGATAAGCTGTGAAATATTGTGTATGGAGAGGGGTGAAGTGGTTGAAAAAAATATTCAAGAAGTCTATATGATGACAAGTTATCTTTAAAATTGATCTTTTTCTGCTGTGTGTGTGTGTGTGTGTGTGTGTGTGTGTGTGACTGAGACCAAGTAATAGTTTTGCAATAGTTATGAGTCCCAACAGTACTTTCCCTACAAATTTCCCTGTGTTCTGTCACTTGGCTTCTTGCTGAGTTTTCTTTACGTTGGCCATTAATCAAGAATTGCCCTGAGCTCCACCCAACCTTGTGCTGGTTTCTGTTTCCTTATGCCAGGATTCATGCTGGGTCTGTGTCTGCTGGAAAAAGTCCCTTTCCTCAATCCAAATGTCTTTAGTTACTGTCGAGTTTTAAGGACCCAGAGCTCAGTTTTAGAAAAGAGCTTAGCCGATGCAAGTCCTGTTTTCTTCCTCAGCGATGGTCAAGGCCCTCATTGTTCAGAGGTCTCCCCGATCCACATCTAATAGACGTCCTTCAGCTCTCACACACATCATATCTCCTGTTCGCTGTTCTGCTGCTTCTTGAAATATGTCCACGCTCTCCTTGGTTTCTGAGATCTCTTAGGGTTTCTTCTACAAACCTGGTAACTTTTTGTTCTGCATACTGACTGTGGTCCTTTAAATACATTCTTGAATCATTCTAATATCCATCAACCGTCACGCTCTCAGCTGTCATCTATTTCTCAGGCTCAGCCATTTTGATGATATTGATCCCCAAAGCCACTTTGCCTCATTTCTTATCTTTGCTCCAAATTGTGTGACTTTGATAGAAAAAAGAAAAACAACCTGACCAAAAAAAAAAATAGGTGCTTAAAAACACAAACTCACGTGCTGGGCAGTGGTGGCACATGCCTTTAGTCCCAGCTCTTGGGAGGCAGGGGCAAAAGGATTTCCTGGTTCATAGCCATCCTGGTCTACAGAGTGAGTTCCAGGACAGCCAGGGCTACACAGAGAAACCCTGTCTCAAAAAAACCAAAAAACAAAAACAAACTCGTTTCTTTCTTAGGCTATCTTTCTAAATCTTTTTTCTTAATCATTGTTCCTGAGATGAAGCTATTTCAAATCACATTGGATTTTAAAAACTTGGATTCAAAGTCATACAAAATGAATCATTAATTATTTTTTTCACGCTGATAACTGTAACTGAAGTTTTCCTATGTCCCAGCCTGCCCGGTGGTCAGGACAAATCTCTCTCACCGACCAGTCCCACAGCCGCTTGGACCCAAGTAAGCACACAGATAACTTTTGATAGAATATTTTGAATATACTAGGCTATATATAGATATGACTAGAATTAATTTAACCTACTTCTTTGTGCTTTTTTTACAACGTGGTCTACCTTATTGTGGGTAACATTCACTTAACAATCAACAAGTTATTCTGGGTTAGGCACTATGAAATACATGAGAAGAAATTTAAAAAAAATAAATAATAGTCCTTTAAGTCTGACAACCCACTGAGTTGATAAAACATTGAGAATCAAGTAAAGACACAAGTAATGGACCCAAAGAACCAAAGAAAACAGTTGGTCTGTGGAAGATTAGAGGAGGAAGTTGTCATGAATGTTTTTCTGAAGAAATGGAGTTTCAGAAGATCCGTAAAGGATAGATGACACTTCTTTTCTGCACCTATGAGAGAAAGAGAAAGGGATTCTGGGATGGAGGAGGCAGGAAAACATATATGATGTGTAAACCAAAACAGTCTAGGTGAATGCCTTGGTTTGGACTAGGTCTACACATCTCCTTTGCCTCCATGAATTCAGGCACTCCACAATGGCTTCTTTGTCCCACTGCTCTCTTCCTTTCTTAACCACATTCAGAACCCGAATAGAAAATAAAGAGATTATTTATGCTGGAAGCCAAATCTTTTTCCCTCCTTCAGACCATGGATTCTAATATGTGCCTCAAATGTATGTAGATAATGTTACTGCATGCTCTCTCAAAGCCTTTGGAATCAAGAGCCCAACCTCTGAGATGACCGAACATAGTGTTTATTTATAGAACCGCTTACCTAGATTCACCGTTTTTTGTGTGTGTGTGATTTTTCTCAGTTTTAGCATCTAAAGTCCATTCCCTAGAAAGCTTTTCAGTCCTGGGGAACCTTGAGTGGATGGTCTACCTTACTCACTCTGCCATGTTTCTAGTCACCCCCCTCCTGCCAACCTGATGGTCATGGCAAAATGACGGAAAACATAAAACTGTGTCAAAGGGAAGGTAAAGGAGGTAGCTCACCGTGTCAGCACTGGCTTCATATTTTTTCTTGGTCTTATTTTATTTTTTTGGACTACTACAAGTAATTACAAAGTTACGTTAGAGTCAGTTGCCTTTCATTTAAGATCTGTCACTGAGGGAGAAGGATGTCACAAAAAATCAAAAAGAGAAGAGAATGCTTCAGTTCAAAAGTAGAGGAGTATGAGTTCTATCTGCAACATGCTTGTTGGTTCGTACAGGCCCTCTCAGGGTCTTTGTCCATCGCTCCCCCTGCCCCATGTTCCTCTGAAGTCATGCTTTTTCTCAAGTTCCAGGCTGACTAAAGCGCAGCATCAAAATGACATGAAATCCCCTCAGCAGGTCAAATCAAAGAGGCAGGCAGATTCAACTCCAAATTCCGAGAGCAAAGACACACGATTACAAAGCCTCCATGTCCTAAAGGAATGAAGCGCAGTAGTGAAAAGGCAGATAAGGAGCGGGAACTTTTAAGAAACCGAACAGAACCCCTCCCCCATCTTACTACTTATAGCATCTGTCTGTATAGCTCCTTGTAGTAGACTCATTCACGCATTCTATGAAAAAGTAACAAAGTTCCAATTTCCTCTTAGCAGCAGCTCCTCAGGTAGTGCTATGAATTCCAGGCTGCAAGAGCACTCTGTAAACACCAGTGTGGAAACGGATACAGTCTAGCCTCATTAGATGCTGTAGCCTCATTAGAAACATTCTTTGAGATCAAACAGTGAAAAGTAGTTTATCCTCCAGTGAGGACAGGAAGAGAGAGGTATGCTAGATTCCTTGTTCTGTATTACTTGGATATCTTTAACTGTCTGGCCTTGGCTCACAGGATCCACGCTTCAGAATACTCTGTGATTGGGTGAGTGAGTGGGTGTCCCAAGTGTCTCCCGGGTGGTGAATGCGTCACTGTATCTTTTTAAGTTTCTACCTGTGGTGCCTTTATATTTAGATCGGCAGGAACTGATACTGCTCAACACATTAAGCAGTCTCCCCAGAAATTTTGTATCCCAAACAAAAAGGCAGAGTCTAGTTTAATAATGAGTCTGGTTCATCTGCTCCTTTGTAACAAGTCTGAGCTAGCTGACTCAGTTGGGAGAACCTCTGGAGACCTTTCCCAGCTACCCAGAAGAGGTGGAGGTACTGTCTCTGAGGCAGCTTATCCCTAGTCTCAATGATCAAATCAAATTGCATTATGTGTGGCTACTGGGCCTTTTCTATAGAAACTTTTAGAGGGAAATGTGCTGTTGTGTGACTTTTCCTGGGGAAAAGTTGTGAACAAATGTCTGTTCACCCCAGAGAAGACACTGAAAACAGACCAAAGAAATAATTCCCAACCCTTGATGAACCAATGGGTTTATTGGGCTTTTCTTTTTTTTTACACAGGGGGATGGGTGAATCGTTGCTCACAGGACCGTGGATAATCCCAGAACAGTCACATGACATTAAAGTCCCACCCAAACATACAGGATGACCTCCAGAAATGTACATAGATGAAATCTCCACTTAGTTAACCTTTTACCTCCTTGGTCCATCTCCTAGGCATCCTAGCACCCACTCCCCCACCCCAAGACCATGTACCGCTGGGTAGGATTACGTGCACCAGAGGATCAGGGGTGCAGGAGGGAAGGACTAGAAAGTTGCTGTGATCCCAGGGACCATTCAGGGACTCATTCCTGAAGAAATGCTGCCAGGCTTCCTCTTGTGAGCATTGCCTGTGGGCAATCACAGCTGCTCTAACTTAGAAATGGTAATGGCCGTGCCGGTGGCCAGAGGACAGAACTCCACAACATGTATGTTTTTGGGCTTTGTCTGAAATGGAGAGGAGAGAGAGAGAGAGAGAGAGAGAGAGAGAGAGAGAGAGAGAGAGCGAGCTTACAGGTAGGCCGAGCGTGTGTAGAATCCTGCCCTAACCTGGAAGTCAGATAACTTCTGCCTAGGTTTTCACGCTGATATTTTCATAAATCCAGTTCAGGAAAGGGGTCATGAAATAAAGATACCATTGCACGTCAATAATAGTCATGTTAGTCTGACATGCTTAGTAGCTTAACTAAACATATGATTTTGAGCATAAAGCTTTTCGAGTGTACTTTATAGTTTATTATTGCAGTGACAGAGGGATAATGGTACTTAATTTTTCTGAACAATTAAGAAATGGCGCGAACAAGCTAAACTGCAAAGTTTTTTTTTCTTCCATTATCTCATGTCTCCATTAGTAAAAAATCTCTTAATTCTAAAAGAACAACAACAACGACAACAGCAACCACATGATCTCATTCATACAGAGAATATGAAAAAAATGATAGAGATGTTGAGGATAGAATCATAGGTACCAGAGGCTTAAGAGAGTAGAGATAGAGAGAGGTGAAGAGTAGAGACCAAGAGAGTGAATTGGCAGGGAGAGGTGGGGAAAGTCAATGAGTGCATTCTAAGTTATGATTGGACAGGAATAAGAGACTCCAGTGTGCTATTGCAGTAGGACAACTAGCCATAACAATAATGTAGAGAGATTTAAAGCACTAAAAGGAGTTTGAAGGCTTTCAGCCCTAAGTTGAAACAATAAATATTTGAGAAAGTAAATATGCTTAACATGCTTTAAGCAATACTCAGTGTATACATTCATTAAAATATATATAATCCCATTAATATAATGATAATAACAATAATAATAATTATTATTATTGTGTATGGGTGCTTTGTATGCATGTATGTCTTTGCATCATGTACAAGCCTGGTACCACCAGAGGCCTGAAGAGGTGCTGGTAATTGAACCTGGGTCCTCTGGAAGAACACCCAATGCTCTTTACCATTGAGACACTTCTTCGGCCCTAATGTAATTTTTTTTTTAATCTTTCACTAAAATATAAAAACAAAATAAAATAGAATTCAGGGGCTGGGATATGGTTCAGTCAGTAAAGTGCTTGCCGCACAAACGTGAAGACCCGGGTTCAATCCCCAGTGGCCCTGTAAAGCAGCCAAGCATTCCAGCACAAACCTGCAATCCCAGCACTGGGGAGGCAAAGAAGAGAGGATTCGATTCATGGAGTTTGCTGGTCACCCAATGGAGCCAAGCCAGGAAGCGTCCGTGTAAGTGAAAGACACTGTTTCAAAAAAGTAAAGGAGAGCATGATTGTGTTAGCCCATTCCCAAGAGAAAGCACCAACCTGTACTCATGGCCTCCCCTCCCAATGCACTACATTCTTAACCAAACTTCCAGCACACTGATCTTGGAGGGGCAACCAATAACATATTCTTCGTTTGAGTCTATCATGGATGGTAAGATGACATTGTATTATTTACCTGTATAACCTGAGAATTACAAATGTTTATTTGTTTTTTTTGGGGGGAGGGGGGTTGAAATAGGGTCTCATGTAGCCCAGGCTGGCCTTGAACTCACTAGACTGTCAATGAGACCTGAACTCCTGATCCCATCGCTTCTGCTTCCTTAGTGCTGAAATTACAGGTGTGTGTGTGTGTGTGTGTGTGTGTGTGTGTGTGTGTGACCATACCTGGCTAGAATTTATTATTGTTATTTTATTTGTATGTGTGTACACATGTGTGTACAGGTAAATACATGTGCTTGTGGAGGCTAACACAATGGAACTGGATTGATTGTGCTGAGAGTGCATCATGGTGAAGTCAGTTTGGCTTCCTTGCTCATCACCCTCACATGTGTATGCATCCAATGACATCATCACCCTGTAATAACTCAACCAAAATTTCTCAGCTAGTGGCTGACATGATGGAGCCCATCTTGAACTTTCATTTTCCAAAGCTGTTAGCTAAATAAATCTCTTTTCTCTGTAAGTGACTAAGCCTCAGATATTTTGATATAGTGAGACTCGATATATTAAGATACTAGGGTGTCAGAGGACTGGCCTTTTAAAACCACATTGCTCTGTTCAAAAAATCCTTAAACAATAGTTCTTTCTATTGCCAGAGTGTGACCTAATGTCGTTAACTGGCCCAAAGGAATTCGGAGTAGTGCTCATAGGACCAGGGTCTAACATCTTCATAGCATGCTTATCATTTAAGGAATCTTGATACAAAAAGCAACACAGAAGAGAAATAAGACAGGAGGAAAATTCTTGAAATTATATTTTAATTTTAAATGCTTAACCATGCTGTATTAGTTAGGTGTCTGTTGCTGTGATATAACACCATGACCGAAAGCAACTTGAGGAGGCAAGGGTTTATTTATCTTCCAGTTTATAGTCCATCATGGAGGGAAACCAGGGCAGGAACTCAAGGCAGGAACTCGGAGGCAGGAACTGAAGCAGAGACCATAGAACTCTGATTATTGGCTTGTTCCTCATGGCTTGCTCAGCTTGCATTTTTATACAACTCAGGACCCTCCTCCCAGGGCTGGCACCACCCACAGTGGGCTGGGTACTGCCATATGAACCACCAATCAAGAAAATGCTCCCACAGACTTGCCTCTAAGTCAATGTGATAGAGGCATTTTCTCAGTGAGGTTCCCCCTTTCCAGCTGACTCCAGCTTGTGTCAAGTCAACAAAAAGACTAATCAGCACACATGCTATAATATCTGTAGGTTTGTGACCATTATCAAGAATACACAAAACTAAATCTATGATATATCTGAATAAAATGTCTTTATTTAAAAAAAAGAATACACAAAATTTATTCAGTTTGTTAAATTAAATGCTTTTCAGTACGAGGCTCAGGAAAACTTGTGTACCTCATGCTGAGGTTGCAGCCTCAGTATCCCTGTGATGCCACATATTCTACACCAAAATGTTCATCTTGTCAGATATTACATAATAGTGAGTTGGTAGGAGGTAAGTCGTGGAACTGAGAAAGCATTTCATGTATGGAGAGAGAGAGACGGAGAGACAGAGAGAGACAGAGATGGAGACAGAGAGAGACAGAAAGAGACAGAGACACACAGAGAGAGACAGAGAGAGAGACAGAGACACAGAGAGACAGAAAGAAAGAGAGAGACAGACAGACACACACACACACACACACACACACACACACACAGAGAGAGAGAGAGAGAGAGAGAGAACTCAGTTAGCCAGCCAGCCAGCCACATCAGTGCCAGCTGAATTGCCCTGGGGGCAATCTCACTGCCAGTTACTGATTTTACTCATGCAAGCATGCAGCCAATGGAAATATATCAAAATTAATATTAATCCCCCAAAGCTACTCATTCACTCTAAGGTTGCCTTTTAAAGATACTATTTTATTGTTCATTTTAAAACAGATATAAACTTTAGCATGTATTTTGAAAATGTACATAGGCGTATTTCCCACGAGAATCTCCACTTGATTGTGTGGGAAATGATACAAAGGAGTTGATTAGCAACGAGATTGTGCACGCTCATCAGAAAGGCAATCTTTTTTAACTGAGTGCATATTCTAATCCTCCTGTATGAATTATGTGGATAAAATCTTTGAAGTATTGTTGGAGAGGCAATCTTGACTAAATTGAACCTGACAGCGCCTTTTTTATCCGGATCCAATGTGCTTAGGCTGGGAGGAGCATATAGAATCATAGAGAATCCTGCTTTAAAATATAACTCAATGGGTGCATTCAGTGTTAGATAAAGCCACTCAGGGCAGCAAAAAGTGAATGAGCAAAAGTTGCTTCCACAGCCATGCTCTAACCTTTCCTTCGTCCTGTATGTGTATACGTGTGTGTGCTTGGGGGCAAGCTTCAGTTCGACAGGCTGTTTCACATCACTTCACATTTAAGAAAGCTTGACGGCAATGTCTTGTGTTTGTGTCTTACATACATATGTACATTCTCATGCGAATGTGCATGTGTGCATGTTGAGTACCTTCCGTTACCAGTGGGTGTCTTCGCCTAGTCACATTCCACCTTATTTTTCAGTCACATTCCACCTTATTTTTTTTGAGACAGGATCTCTCACTGAATCTAGAGCTCACTGATTCAGCTCTATTGACTAGCCGAGGAAGCACTAAGGATACAGTGGTCTCTGTGATACCACACTCCTAGAACTGGGGCTACAGACATGCACTACCATGCCCAGCTTTTTATGTGGGTGCTGGGGATTTGAACTCGGGTCCCTGTGCTTGCATGCCAAACACCTTACCAACTGAGCCACCTCCTTAGCACCTAAGGTTAACAGTAATTAATATGTAAGGGAGGGGGAGACAGTGATTTTGCAAATCCATGTTGTGGTCCTTTAAGGCTGGGCTGCTTGTACTCTGTGTAACCTCGGTAGGTTTCATCATGGTGGGCTACAGTTTGAGAAGGAACTCTTTGGTCATACAGAATATAACAATACCTAATTCAAAAAAAAACAAAATGTTGTTGTGGTTTCCATGGTTAAAAAGATTGTCTGCAAGGTAAGAGTCTCTAAGAACTGAATTTGTTCATTCTAGTATCCAAATAGATGTCTGTGTGTCTGTAGGTTACTAGGGTTTCAGGTGATGGAACGGTGGTCCTCATGGTAATGGTGTTAAGATGGAGTAAAACCATTAAGATGTGGGCCTAATGGAAGTGATCTGGTTATAGGATCTCCACTCTCTCAGAAAAGATTAACAGTTTCAAAGGAATCCCTTTGGCCTTTTCAACTCATTCTCTTGTTCTCTCTCTTACTTCTCTTTCCTGGTCCTTCCACACCCTTCCACTATTGGTAATATAGGCAGCAAGTGGGTTCTTCTTACATAACTACATGATGTCATTTGCTCTTTCCAGTCACTGCAGTCATGAGGCATAAAAACCTCTTTTTCTTATAAAGCACTTGATCTCAGAGATGGAGAGATGGCTCAGTGCTTAAGAGTACTTGGGGCTCTTGCAGAGGACCTGAATTTGGCTTCCAGCACCCATGTCCAGCAGCTCAAAATCACCTCTAACTCTAGCTCTAGGGAATCCAATGACCTCTTCTGACATCTGCACATCTCTCTCTCTCTCTCTCTCTCTCTCTCTCTCTCTCTCTCTCTCTCTCTCTCTCACACACACACACACACACACACACACACGTAGATAAATAAGTAAATAATAAACATAAAGGCAAATAAAATACTTGGTCTCAGATATTTTGACAACACAAAATTGGCAACAGATTTTTTTTTTTGTGTGTGTGTGTGTGTGTGTGTGTGTGTGTGTGTGTGAATAAGCTTTTAAAATGGGTTTTAAACATATGTGAAGTTTCCTAACTTTTGGAAAAGGCAGCATTCATGCTGTGGTCAGAAATGAAAAGGAGGATAAAGGGGCCTAAGTTCCAACATCCTTTTCCTGTCCGTGACCTGAGAGACCTCCCACTAGGCCCAATCTATTGAAGTATCTGCTACTTCACAATGACACCATGGACTAAGTTTTAATGCGTAGGTTTTTGGAGAACATTCCAGGTCCTCAAAACAGCAATGGGTGAACATGTTTCACTGTCCAGAGCAAGCCCCTTGGTAAAGACCTGCAGAATAGACTTCCTTGCACACACCAGCAACTTTCATCTTCATGGAAACCATTTCTGCTTATTGGTCAATTGGTGTGAGAAGCTGAAAGTGGCAAGGGTAAATACACAGTTTAAGATGTATTTCATATTAATTATATGAAATTAATAGCTGCTGCAAAGAAAGGGTGAGTCAGTTTTCCTTAAGGGTGTTGCCCCAGATGGGTCAATCAAGCTCCAGAGTTGGCCTCACACCCAAGAGTGTCTGAATAGCATGAATATGACATGATGGGCTTAAAAATAAAAGGAAGACCTACAGTTGGATAGGTAGGAAGGTGGAGGTAGATCTGAGAGCAGTTAGGAGAAAGGGGTGGATATGCTCAAAATACATTGTATGAAAGTCTTAAAGAATTAATAAAAATATTCTTAAAAGAAAATAAGTATATTTGCATTGTGATTTAAAAATAATTTATTGATTAATTAAATGAGATATTTTTATTATAAAATTTCAAGGCACATAAATGTAACAGTACAAGGAGAGAAACAATAAAATGGTTGAATATTATAATGTGCAATAGTCACAACGCAACAAAAGAGACCTATGCACTGCCATAAAAATGTAACCTGCTGGGGGGAGGGGGACCTTGTGGGGAGGTACTGGGAGGAGAGGCAGGAGGGAGGGGAAACTGTGATCATGCTAGGAAAAAATTATGGCTTAACTAATTAATTAAAAATATATATATAACTTGCATATTGGCTTGTATCTGATAACGCAGTGTGATACTTTTCATAGCCCGTTTACTTCCAAATATTCCTACTTTGATGATAACAGTACTCAGTCTGAAAGAACACAGGGAAAGGCAAAATGAAAGTGTAAAACATAGGAAACGCTGGCCGTGATAGAAAGTTATTTAGATAGTCTAATAAAGGCAGAGATTATAAATGAAGTTAAAATTAAGTACTGATGTGCTATCTAAAAAAAAAAAAAAACCTTCTTTAAATGTCCAAGTTTGGATTGGCTGAAAATAAGATGACAAAAACATACACCGTGTAAGCACGGGTGACCAACCGGAAGAGCTATGTCGCTGTCGACTCAACTGAAGCTGTTTAGCCAGAAAGGGACATTTCATAATGGATAAGAGGTCAGTTTCCAAAAAAAACCCATAAAAACCTACATGGACCTGAATGTAATAAAAATGTTTCAAAATACAAACAAAACACCCTCAGAGATAAACCCACATTTACAGTTAGAGATGCCAGCCTTCACAATGGCAAAGAATGAATAGATAAACACTAAACAGTAAATGTCAAAATTTGACCCAAGCTGTCAATATATTTGACATTAATAGATTTTAAACAATGATTTATCCAAAAATAGCAAAATGAATATTCTTTTTATGGTAACATGGATGCTCCCAAAGACATATCTTAGAGAAATGATAGATGTTTTAGCACCTGAAAGGTATGGAATTAAATTATCAATATATAGAGGTATTTGGGAACCCTTCAAATGTCCAAATTAAAGAACGTAATTGTAAGTAACCACATGTTGAAGAAAGTAGCACGTAAGCTCTTCAAAAATTTTATGTAAAATGAGAATAAAACATATCAAAAGTCACTAGATACAGCTTGAGAATTATTGAATTAAATTCTTATCTCAGAAAAAAAAGAAATATCTCACAGTGTAACAGTTATGCTTTCACTGTGTTAAAGTAGAAATGATGTCCATTAAATCTCAAAGAGAAGAAGGAGAATAAAGACAACAGAAGAAATTAATGGAGTAAATCATAGAAAAGAACAGAGAAAAGGAAATTAAACCCAAGCTGGGTCCTTGAAGATGTTTTTTCTCTTTTTTGTTTTTCTCCCTTGAAGATTTCTAAATTGGTAAAACACTGGACAAAATTATTAGGAAAAGCAAAAGAATGTGGAAAAGACAGAAAGAGAGAGGGGGTGGGAAGATGAAATCACCTATAAAAGGATTAAAATACTTATTTCAAAGAAGCATAGAAAGGTACAAGGTACACTAACAGTTAAATCGGCAATTTTAGGGAAATATCAGATAAACGACATTAGAAGTTCAACAAGAAATAAAGGTGATATGGAGCTAAAGAACGCAATGACCGAAATGAAGAATGCGATAGCGTTTCAACAGCAGATCAAATGATGCACACTAAAGAGGTGCACTCAAAGGCAGGCCCTTTGAACTGTCTCCTCAGAAAAGCAAACAGTAACCAGCGTGAAGAAGGCCTATGGGATTATGTGACATTATCAAATAAATCAGTGTGTGCATATATGCATGTCTCCAGAAGGGTAAAGTAAGCAAGGAAGGGAGGGGAGATGAGTAAAAGGAATGTGACATGAAGAAAAGGCCACAGACATCAAAAAGGGCTTCGGCAGGGGCTGGAGAGATGGCTCAGAGGTTAAGAGCACTGACTGCTCTTCCAGGATTCCTGAGTTCAATTCCCAGCAACCACATGGTGGCTCTTAATCATCTGTAATGAGATCTGGTGCCCTCTTCTGGCCTGCAGTCATACATGCTGTATACATAATAAATAAATAAATCTTTAAAAAAAAAAAGTGCTTCAGCAATTTGTACCTGATTCAGAAGAGAGATTGCATTCCAGGATTATCTGGCTTAAAAAGAACAAGAAATAAACAAGTCCCAGGCTGGAGTGACCTTCAGGGACTGATTGTGACAGAGTCACAGGGTAGAACCCTAGACAGAGAAATCTGTGCAAGGAAAACTGCAATAACCTCTTCTTCTTAAGATGAATGGAAACTGCCTAACCAGATGTGACACACACATACATACATACACACACACACACACACACACACACACACACACACACACACAGAGGGGGGGGGCGGTGAGAGAGGGGGATGCATCTGTGGGTGGGAGTGCTTATGTGCTTCCAGGGATTTGCCTGTCTCTACCTCACATCTTGCTGTGCTAGGATTACAGGTGCACCAATGTACCCACCCTTTTTACATGGGTTCCAGGGATCTGAACTTGGGTCCTCATACTTCTAAGGCAATGCTTGCCTGACTTTGAGATCTTACTCGGTAGAAAGAAAAATGATGATAAGCAGCTATCAAGAAAAAAGGATGTGAGATGTTGAGAGGAAGTTGGGATGTGGAGAAGACTCCCAAGAGAAGAACTGCATCAATCCACAGAAAAACATAGCCCTGAGCAAAAAAGACACTGAACGTGAAGAACTTTTTCTACTGAGCATAGATGACAATGATGGTCCTTTATAACTTGGGCTTCTAGGGTGTGACCTATTTGGAAGGTGTTTCAATCATCTAGGTAGGGAATGTTGTGTAAAAAGAAATTCTTTTGTCTGTGTGGATTTTTTGTTGCTGTTGTTTCATTTTCAACACTGAATTTCTCTGTCTAACTGAGACTGTCCTGGAACTCACTCTGGAGACCAGGCTGGCCTCTTTTTCTTTTTGGTTTTTGGAGACAGAGTTTCTGTGTGTAACAGCTCTGGCTGTCCTGGAACTTACTCAGTAGACTTAGACTAAGCTGGCCTTGAACTCACAGAGATCCATCTGCCTCTGCCTCCTGAGGGCTGGGATTAAAGGCCTGCACCACCACTGCCTGGTATAAATTCTTATAAATACAATAGATACATAAAATTCACTGGCCAGAACACATTAAGACTTGTGGAAATAGAGTTTAAATGTAATCCTGGTGGAAAGGGACTCAAAGCCACATCTGTAGAGTCAGCTGAGGATGAATAAGGGTGAGAAATACTTTGAACATAATGAATGTGGAAGAGCATTCAGCATGAGATAGGAGCTCAATAAATATCAGAAAACTAATACAAAGTGGATAACTATAACTGAAACTAATATGGAGGAAAAGCACACACCCAGAGGACAAATCTCACACAACACCAGAAAAGCCATAACAAAGAGAAACCCTACAAACATAGAGAGTGAGGGAGATCGTTTTTCCTAGAAGCCATCCCTCAGAAACCACGAGAAATCCACAAAGATGAGAAAGCCTATGAATGTAATACACTTACATGGTAAGTCCTTCCAACAAAGCTCAATCTTCATTCACTGAAAAGTATTTATATGGAACAAAACTCTATAGATATAAGGATTGTACAGAAGTTTTCATTTAGAAGCCAAACCTTGTGGGACACCAGAGAATATACACACAAGAGATAAACAAATGGAAACTATGCAAGAAGGCTTTTGCCCAGAAGTCAAATGCCACGAACATGAGAAAATCCATAATGGAGAGGAGACTTATGAATGAAATCTACGTGGCAGTACCTTTTCCCAGAGGATAAACTATTCCACATAAAATTCACACTAAAGAAAAAAATCTTGAGTTTAGTAGATGCAGAAAGTTTGTTTTTCAAAAGTAAAACCACCATAACCCTCAGAAAATTCACAGCGGAGAGAGAGAGTCTATACATGTAACAAATGCCAACATCCCTTTAGCTTCAAACAACGGCTTCATTTTCATTTAAAAAATCACTATTAGACAAAAACCTTATAAATATTCTGAGTGTTAAAATGATTTTTTTTTTGTTTTGTTTTTGTTTTTGTTTTTTCGAGACAGGGTTTCTCTGTGTAGCTTTGCGCCTTTCCTGGAACTCACTTGGTAGTCCAGGCTGGCCTCGAACTCACAGAGATCCTCCTGGCTCTGCCTCCCGAGTGCTGGGATTAAAGGCGTGCGCCACCACCGCCCGGCTAAAATGATTTTTGACAAGTCATATTTTTACTGAACACAATAGAAAGGAATTCACAATAGATAGAAACCTCGTGTTTTTATTTATTTTTTTGTGGAAAGATCTACTTATTTAGCCTTCCCTTTTCTCTCTCCATCTCCTCTATGTCTCTTCCCCCACTCTCTCTTAAAATTGTGACCTTTTCCTATTTTAAAATTATTACAGTTACATGTATATGTTACATATACATGATAAAAAATAAATTATGTGAAATCATTTAATAAATAAGTGAATAGGTTCAACCAGTGATTCCTCTAGATGCACAACACTCAACCCAACAGCACAAATGACATGAAAAAAAACAAGGCAACATAACTCCTCTGAAAATGACTAATCCCACAGTGATGGCCTTCAGTGAGAGTGAATTATATGAAACCCCAGATAAAGAACTCCGAAGAATGATCAAGTATGTGTTCAAGGAAGAAAATAAATTCCTCCACAAATCCCAAGAGAACACAAAAGACACTTTGAATGAAAGAAAGAACACAAGAATTAAAAACCGAACCAAAAACAAAAGCCCTCTGAAAATCCTTGCCAATAAGATGGATCAAGAAGAGGACAGAAGAGCTGAGCCTGGTGAAAGACTTGGAATATTTGAGACCCCATGAAAAGTTTCGACTCTGAGAATCACCGGCATGGAAGGAGAGGAAGAATTTCACTGTAATCATAGGAAATATTCTCAACAAAATAATAGCAGGAAATTTCCCTAAATTAGGGAAAGAAATGCCAAGCAGAATATAAGAGGCATTTAGAACACTAGGCAGACAAGACCAGAAAAGAACCTATCCCTTTATATTATAATTAAACCACTTAATATACAGAACAAAGAAAGCATATTGAAGGCAGAAAGGGAGACACTCATGCCCATGTAGGTGGCCCCAGTTAAAGCCACTGTGTCACAATACTGGGTTGGGGGGAGGGGAGATGAAAGGAAAATCTAGCAAAGAAATGCACTAAAGAAAACTCAAACTGGGCTTGGGGATTTAGCTCAGTGGTAGAGCACTTCCCTAGCAAGCACAAGGCCCTGGGTTCGGTCCTCAGCTCCGAAAAAGAAAAAAAAAAAAAAAAAAAGAAAACTCAAACTGAAATAAAACGGGACATGGAAAATTTAGGGTGGCAAACAAAAACATGAGAGGGAAACCTCATCAATGGATTAGAAGACAGAAGATAGGATCTCAGGTGTTGATAAGGTACAAGAAATGGACAGCTCAGTCAAAGAGAACGCTAAATCTAAAAAATTGAAATTGAAGACCCAGACCTAAGTCCACATGCTTATGGACACCTTTTTTTTTCTTTCTTTTTTTTTAAATAAAGAATCAAAAAGTACATGTTGGAAAAAGGATAGCATCTTCGACAACTGGTGCTGGTCAAACCAAACGGCATGTTGAAGAATGCAAATAGAACCATATTTATTCCCCTGCTTAAAACTCAATTCCAAATGGATCAAGGACCTCAACCTAAGGCCAGCTACCTTGGATCTAATGGAAAAGAGAGTGGAAACTAGTCTTGAACTCATTGAGATAGGAAAGGACTTTCTGAATAGAACACCATTAGCATAGGCACTAAGATCCACAATAAATTGGATCTCATGAAACTGAAAATCTGCTATATAGCACAAGACGCCACGATTAGGGCACACCAGCAGGCTACAGAATGTGAAAGAATACTTATTAATTATACATCTAATAAAGTATTAGCATTTAAAATATATATATAAAGAACCTAAAAATGGACGTCAAGAAAGCGAATAAATCAATTTTAAAAATTAGGTACAGAACTGAACAGAGTCCTCAAAAATGAAATTGTAATAACTGAGAAACAGCCATCAGGGAAATGAAAATTAAAACTACTTTGACATTTCATGTTACCCCAGCCAGAATGGCCAACATCAATAAAACAAATGACAGCTCATGCTGAGGAATGAGGACATATCATGTGAGGAAGAGGGAATACTTATTCATTGCTGGTGGGAATGCAAATGTAAATAGCCACTATGGAAATCAGTTTGATGGTTCCTAAGGAAGCTGGGATTAGATTCTCAAGACCCAGCTGTGCCATTCTTGGTCATATACCCAAAGCACTCTACATCATACTACAGAGACACATTCTAATTCATGCTCATTGCTGCTTTATTCATAATAGCTAGAAATTGGAAATAGCCTAGCTGTCCATCAAATAATGATAGATAATAAAATGGTACATTTAAACAATGGGTTATTACTTAGCTGTTAAGAAAAATGAAAGTATGATATGTTCAGGTGAAAAAAAAAATCATCCTGAGTGAGGTAACCCAGACACTAAAAAACAAATATTGTATGTTATCTTTTATATGTGGATGATACTTTTTATGCTTTCAATATGGATACTACAATCAGAATAACCACAGAGGCCAGGTACCTAATAAGAGAGTAAGGGGGAGGAGAGGATCTCTGAATGAAGGGAGAAAAAACATACTGTTATGTAGACAGAAAGGTGAACCTGGAAGAGGATGGTCAAGTAAGAAAGGAGTTGGAAGAGAAGGGTAAAGGGAGGGGATATGGGGATGGATAAGTAACACCAAAGGCCATTTGAAAAACCACATAGAAGCCTACTTGTGGGGACCCACAGAGGCTCTCTATTAAGGCCTTACTCAGGGTCAGGGAGTCTGAGCTTGCTTTACCCAGCAGGGCTGCATAATGGGATGATTTGGCCACAGGTGTGGTTACTAGGTGTTTTAAAGGGTCTACACTTGGCTGTACAGTGTGCTTTGATCTTGCAAGGGGGAAGTCTTTTGCCTCAACCCTTGGCATTGTATAAATAGCCCTTTGAAATAAATTTCGAGGTGACTGGGTATTGACCCAGGGCCCTTCCGAAGCTATCCTGTGTCTCTGTCTTTCTTATGGTCTCTTTCTATCTTTCTACCTAATATTTCCTCATTTCTCTCTCCTCCCACCAAGAACCCTTCAACAGGTTGGAGCTAGACTCCAACAGACTCCCATACCTACTATTGTAGAAACTTCCTAAAATATATACATATGAAAGGAGTCTAAATTGAGTCATCAAATACTAAGGTAGTCAATGTCCCAACTAGATATCACCATCATATGCCACCAAGTAATACCTCCAGTGGTAAGAATGGGTTACATCTTTTTGAGTTTTCGGCCCATGGGGCCCCATGAAATCCCATCATCACAGAGTACTGCCAAAGGAGTTGTTATTCTCTGCAAACTTAGGGTAGGGCCCTGTCTTAGTTAGGGTTTCAGTTGCTGTGAAGAGACACCATGACCATAGCAAATTTTATAAAGGAGAACATTTAATTGGTTGACTTACAGATTCAGAGGTTCAGTCCATTATCATCATGGTGGGAAACATGGAGGCATGCAGGCAAGCATGGTGCTGGAGAAGGAGCTAAGAGTTTACATCTTAATGGGTTCACAGGAAGTGAACGGAACTAGGTGTAGCTTGAGCATAGGAGACATCAAAGCCCACCACCACAGGGACACACTTCCTCCAACAAGGCCACACCTCCTAATAGTGCCACTCTCTATGAGCTTATGGGGGCCAATTACATTCAAACTACCGCAGGTCCTATTGGAGAAGACAGCACTTACATATGACATCAAACATGAAGAAATTGACCGTGTGTCTAATTAGAAGTTTCACCTTACTGAATAGTTTTTGTGGTACTGGAAGGACCTTGGTATGCTACTGGAGGTGAAAGGTAATCATCAACATCTCATCTCCTAGTGATCAAACCTATAACCTACAACAGAAACCTACCTGCAAGATATACTGTGTGATGGTGGCACAACGGATATGGGAGTAATCAGACACTTTCTGACTTGATTTAAGGCCCACTCTATAAGATGGAACCTGACAATAAAAAAGTGGCCAAGAATCTGAGTCTAGATAGGTCATGGGCTTAGGGGGAAACCGAATACTATTATTCTGTTCAAGGGACATAGCCATGACAAGATTGCTAATGATATACTGTTACAACCAAAGATTAGTGCCTCACCCAGGTCTGTCCATGTCTCTTCTTCTTACAGAAGATCATAATTAGCATTGCTGTTTTATTCATAATAGCTAGAAATTGGACAATGAAGAGACTGAGAGCCTTAAGTACACACCTTTCCAAAAAGGGATACCTTCATCAAGACCTTCCCCTCAAGTTTAGAGATCTAGGCAGAAGAGGTAGTAGAAAGATTTTAAGAGCCAGAGAGATATATGACTTCAAGGACATAGTGTCTCCTAGACATAACAGGACTGAAATACTAATGAACTCACAGAAACTGGAAATATGCACAAGGTGTGCAAGAGGTTGAAGCTAGACAGGTTTCTAGCATTAAGAAGGAGAACCACCAACGACTCCCAAAACTAACCAAGAAGATGTCTGCAATTGATACCCATTGGCAGATGAAAAATCAGGTTTTGTTTCCAGTAGAGTTTCACAGTTACATTAACTTCAGGCAGACTCAATGCTCAGGAATAGCTGGCCAGTACGAAAGAAACTCAATGCTATTTTTGTACATTTTTTGATTCATTTTGCTGTGTTTGGGCACTTTTTGTCTTATTGATCATTTATTTGTTTATATTGACTTTAATTTTATGGGTGTTTTGGTTTGTTTGTTTAAAGAAAGAAAGAAAAAAAGAAAGAAAGGAAGAAAAAGATCATAAATTTGGGTGAGAAGGTAGGTGTGGGGGGAACCTGCGAGGAGTTGGGGGAAGGAAAAACATCATCAAATACATCATATAAATTTTTATCAATTAAAATTGACAAATTAATCATGACTCTTAGAAATGAAAAACATTGCAATATATTTGAGTTGCTAATGATAGTATCTTCTGTTTAAAGGCCTTATGATATTCGAAATGCAAAGTGCAAAGCAAAATCTCAAGGGTACAATATTTACTACTAATAATTTAAATATCTTCTGATATCTGACTTATTCCTGTGTTCTGTGTTGTACAAGGGATGTTCTATGACACTCAGCATGCAGACATAAATACTATGCTCCTGAGGTACCTACACATCACAACCTACATGGTGTAGGCACCACCTCTAGACTGGAGATCACCATGAAGAGACCGAGGATTTTCAGTCCCGAGTTTGGAAATGAGCTCCCTGATTGAGGGACCCCAGTGTCTGAAGAGGGTTTTGGTAACTTGGTGTTGGACCCTTTGTGGTTCAGGAAATGTTCAAAGACCCAGGTCTCAGCACCTGGGAGGCAGGTTGTTAGGTAGTTGTTTTGTATCTCTGGGGCTTACAACGCTGTTGCTTCAGAGAGCTAGTAGCAACCAACCACTGTCTGCTCCATGAGCCACCATCAACACCACCTTACAGCCACTCCTGAGACAATGGGGTGGGCTCAGGCAGAAGTTGCAAAGGTAGGGATATCTACTGTGGCAGACCCCTGGGTAGTTCAGGTTTCAGTGAATGAGTGCTTGTCTAGTGTAACAAAGGGCAGCACTTTCTATGGATACACACATGATGTAGGCCACATCCTGTATTTAAGGGCCAAAGAAAATCTTCTGATGCCACACAAGTGAGAACAGCCACTGAGGCAACCCTGTCAGGAACTTCAGGTAAACAGTTCCCACAGGTTTCCAATCTCCCTATGACTCCCCTGTAGGAAGATTCCACTAGGAAGAACAACCAGTGAGCAACAGGATCCAAAGAATCCTGTTCTCTAGGGGACATGCAGGATAAAAAGGGGAAGTGGTCTGGAACTGAGAGAGACCAAACCAAAACACACACAGGTAGGATCCCTCAGGTGGGACTTTACTGAGAACAGTGTGTGTGGTGGTATTGTGTTCCCCAAAATATTGTGTATCCTAATAAACTTATCTGGGGTCAGAGAACAGAAAAGCCACAATATTAAACATAGAGGTTAGGCAGTGGTAGCACACGCCTTTAATCCTAGCATTCCAGAGACAGAAATCCCTCTGGATCTCTGTGAGTTCAAGGCCACATTGGAAACAGCCAGGCATGGTGACTCACGCCTTTAATCTCAGAAAGCAGCCTTTAATCCCAGAGAGTGGTGGTAGAAAGCAGAAAGGTTTATAAGGCGCTGAGGACCAGAAACTAGAAGCATTTGCCTGGTTAAGCAATTGGCTGGTTAAGCTTTCAGGTTTTGGAGCAGCAGTTCAGCTGAGAGCCATTGGGATGAGGCTTCCAGTCTGAGGAAACAGGACTAGCTGAGGAATAGGCAAGGTGAGATAGCTGTGGCTTGTTCTGTTTTTTTTTTTTGTTTTTTTTTTTGTTTTTTTTTTTATAATAGAAAACATTTAATTGGGGGCTTGTTTACAGTTTCAGAAGGTGTCTTAGGGTTTCTATTGCTGTGCCCAACACCATGACCAAAAAGCAAGTTGGGAACGAAAGGAGTTATTTGGTTTACACTTCTAGATCATAGTCCATCATTGGAGGAACTCAAGCAGAGCTGGAACCTGGAGGCACGAGCTGATGCAGAGGCCATGGAGGAGTGCTGCTTACTGGCTTGCCTCCTCTGGCTTGCTCAGTCTGCTTTCTTATAGAACCCAGGATCATCAGCCCAGGGATGGCAAAACCCACCATGGGCTGGGCCCTCCCCTACTGATCTACCAGCATTCACCCAAATACTTGCCTCAGGTTTGATTTTATTGATAAGAACTTTTAAGACTCATGCTACAAGTGTGAGGTAGCATGAAGTGAAGAATATCAGCTTAGTATTAGCACAATACTTTTATTGATTACTGAGGTTTGAATCCTGAAATACTAAACATCTCTATGGTTTTGTTCCTGCAAATTCTTAAACAAGCAATGCCTCAAGGGCCAAGTTCACACATGGAAAGACATGGGAATGTTTGGAAGATTTGTTGTGACTTTTGGTATTAAGAGCTTTAGCTAGCAGTGCTGACATCACTGGACTCTTCCTCTTCTTAAGTGGTAACACTTGGTTCTTCCCTCTTATGTGATATTACATATTTATTCTGAAGACAAATGAACACAAAGAATGGAAGAATAACAAAAAGAATCAGAATAATGCTCACCCAGTTATTTTTCTTGGATTTCACTTATTTTGGAGGTGCAGGTGCAAGTGGAGGTGGAATTGGAGGTGGAGGTGGAGATGCAGGTGGAGGTGCAGGTGGAGGTTGAAGAGGAGATGCAGGGCCACTGTCCACACTCCCCCAAAAGCCACGTGCCACGCAAAATGGTGGGTTCCAACCAGAGTTGCAGTGGCAGTGGTTTAAATTGTTACAGACCCCTTGCATATTGCATGTCTCTGGTGAGCAATGACTTACCCAAATCGACTTATTGACACACTTCTTATTAATGCACACGTGCTCTGGACCACAGGCTGTGCCATCTTTCACATGGCCAATGTCAGGTATTGTCATCCCAAAATGGTAGTCAGTCCCCCAACAGGTGACACCATTGAGATGTGTCCAGTGAACACTGGAATGGTCTTTCAAAGAAGGAAGAGCTTTTATGTTCTCACACTGCACTCTTCCAGAGAGGATGTCTGAGTCCTTACATCTTAAGTATGTACTCCCATAGCCCACATTGTTCTGTTGCCTGTGACCCGTAAGGGTATCACTACTTCTGGGAGGCTGGTGTGTTGAGCATGCTCAGACAAGGGCCATGTGGAAAGAAGGATCAACATCTCCAACCAGAGGTGCAGATGAGTTATCCTCGTGTGCACCACAGCCTCACCCATAACCACCATGTCCCATGAGACATCAAAGGAGGATGCGTTTTGTCTTGGCTGCATGCAGTGCTGACTCTCAATGGTCTGTCTTCTGGCTGAGTTGATGCATTAGAGCAGCAAGACTAAATGACATAGGAAGAAAAAGGCAGACATAGGAGTAGCTTAGTTATGGGCAGGCCAAGGTAGAAGAGAGAGCCAGGCATGAGATTAAATGTCTAAGGCACAACTCCACATAGTGCATTTGATTTGCTGTTTAATTTTGTTGAGGTACAGTCAAACTATGGGTGTAAGTAAGAATTATAATTTGTCCATGTTGATGCCTTCTATACCTACATAAAGAACTCTTATTTTTATTTATTTTTTTTTTTTGGTTTTTCGAGACAGGGTTTCTCTGTGTAGCTTTGCGCCTTTCCTGGAACTCACTTGGTAGTCCAGGCTGGCCTCGAACTCACAGAGATCCGCCTGGCTCTGCCTCCCGAGTGCTGGGATTAAAGGCGTGCGCCACCACCGCCCGGCCAGGAACTCTTATTTTTAACATATTGCTTCTTAAATATACCACTTCACATACCTACAATAAATATTTAAAGCAAAAGGTTCACTAGACAGTGGTCATATATCATATTTTAATAAGGCAAAATTGACATCTACATATCAATTTAGAATACATACAAAGTGTTCTTTCAATTTCCAACAATGAGTTATTGAGTAAATTTACATTGGAGAGATTTGTAAACACTGCTTATATTACTTTTCAATTATCAGTTCAGTACATACACACACACACACACACACACACACACACACACACACACACATCTCCACACAGTAAATAATTACTTTTTCTATCTTAGTTCAAATCTGTGTACTTGAAAAATTTCAAAGCATCCCTATTCAAAAGCCGATGACCAGAGTTGCTAAGGCTTGGTGGTGGTAGCTATTGATACCTTTTTTTCTAATTAGACCTGACAGTCCTGTCTCCTAGTATTCCAAATATGCTTGTGTTCATAGGTCAGTGCTCCTGCCAGCTTTAGTCAGAGGAGCTTCTGTTTGTGTTGTGTTCCTAGAAACGTGGTATTTACATAGATAGCTTGGCAACTTGGCTGAAGTCTGAAGTCACTGAGAGATGTATTTCAAACATATCTCACGCTTATTTAATAATTTATATATGTGTTCCACACTGTTTCTTAATTCTCTCAATTTTTTCACCAGACCATGGAACCCAGCAGAAAGTAGACACTGTGTTTCCTTTTACAGGATGTTTTTATTATTGAATTTAAATCAAAATATGTTAAGCTGTAAAATCAAAAAGTTTTCACTGGCTTCGTTTTTAATCAATGCTGGAGCTTTTCACTAATTGTTTTCCTGAATCTTTGTTTTGTCACTACATATATGCACCTGGGATCTTGTTTCAGGAAAAATCTTAATTGTATTTTTACAATCATAATAGTGCCGTAAATACTTGAGTGAAGTATGCAAGGACAAAAATTAGAGTCTTGCAAGACTAAAGCAATGAATGAGAACATAAATCGCTGTGAGTCAAGCATGAGAACTGGGTTTGGATCCAAAGAACTCATGTTTACACTCTAGGATTGGTGGTTTGTGTCTATAACCCCAAGACTGGCAGATGAGGCTACAGAGTAGTGAACAGAAACAGAGAGATCCTAGGGTCTTTCAGGACAGCCAGTCTAGCTACATCAATAATTTCTGTGTACAATGAGACATCCTGTCTTGAAATTAGACGAAGAAAAATGACTCAAACATTCAACATCTACCTGTGACCTGCACACATGTGTTCATATATGAATATATATATACACATATATATATATATATATATTCACAAGAGAACACTTGTGTAATACACACTCACACATACAAACACACACACACACACACACACACACACACACACACAGATATCTTATTGCATGAAATGCCTAGAGGCCATACCAGAAAAGAAGAAGAGAAAAAAAACTTTTGAGGACAAAATTCCTTAGTTGTGAGTAACCTCTCAATACTCTGATTTGCTTTCCATGTCTTTGTGGTTTGGTTTTGTTACTTGGTCTGGTTTTGATCTCATGGTCTTTTAGCCTCAGCCTCCCACTCAAGTGTGAGGATTACAGACATGTACCATCATATTGCTTTTCATACTGTACTTGAAATACACTTGACAATTTTTAATATTAGTCGTTGCTCTAATGGTAAAGGTTTATTTTTGTCATGATACTCTTGATAATTAGCCTAACCCATATAAATTTATCATAATTTGTTCTTTAAATGTTGTTATGTAATCTTCTTAAAGGAAAACAAACTCAAAAGAGTGTGATCTGGATTGTCTCTGTACAATATTTGGCACATTGATTCAACAGGCCACAGATCCTGAGTGACTGTAACCTCTTCATTTATGAAGATACATAGTGCCATAATGTACAGAAACCTTAAATTTGTCTTTCAAAACTCTTTTGTCCATTTTCTGTCCATAGCTTCACCAAATTCATCCACCTCTGTACCATAGTTACTATCTAGTATATTCCTGATGCAATGTCTAGCTTAATGTCATTCAAAGCAAGAGTAGTCACACATTAAAAATGTTTAGAATGCCCAATCAAACAAATAGAGCAGAATAGGAGAAAAACTCAGTGATTCTTTTATCTGGAAAAGGTCTGAAACACTGGATGACAATCATGGTGTGTGTTTGGACTCATAGTCCAATTTTTTTTTGTTTCTACTCTCTAGTGCTACTTACTGGCAGGTGAAGCCACAATGCTCATGATCTTTTCTAATGATAGCTTGCTTCATGTCTCATTTGAAACATAGATTATTTTTGAGACCTTCCATGACAAGGAGACTATTTGCCCCCACATTCCATATGGTTTAGTTCTAGATTGAACTGCTTAGTAACAAGAAACTCTCAGGCTGTAGAACCTGGCAACTGGCTAAGATTCTAATCTACTCCTTTACTCTCTCAACAAGTTTACTTTGGATTGACTCCTTCCTCATTATGAGTAACCAGATTTTCTAGTATGCTTTCATAACTGTTCAAAATGAATTAATCTCATTTCTTTATCACCCTCTGCATTTCCCCCATAAGTCATATACTTATTAAACCTTCTGTAGATTTGCTCATGTTGCCAATAGATCCTCAGCTTATTTTCACCATCCAGGCAAAAACAAATAACTAGCTTCTTCATTACACGACATCATAGATCACATGGACTCAACACACAGTTATATAATGATCCATCTGAAGACTACAGATCTTTTTTTTTTTGTTTTTTCGAGACAGTGTTTCTCTGTGTAGCTTTGCACCTTTCCTGGCACTCACTTGGTAGCCCAGGCTGGCCTCGAACTCACAGAGATCCGCCTGCCTCTGCCTCCAGAGTGCTGGGATTAAAGGCGTGCGCCACCACTGCCCGGCGACTACAGATCTTAGTATCCTAGAACTTTCTCTAAAAGAAATAAAAAATTAGAACAGAAATGTAAGTCTTAACAAATGTATGGGAACTGACATAATTCTTTATATTCTTTCTGAACACAATGATGTAAAACCACAAATCAATTAGCACAAGCAACTATCAAACATGCATAAACTCTGGAAGATGAAATAATATAACCCACTGAATGATGAATGATTAGTCATTGATGATATCAAGGAATTTTTAAAAAAGAAAATAAAACATAGCACATAAAAGCCTATCAGACACCATGAAATCAGTCATAAGAGGAAAGTATATAGGTCCAAGTGTCTACAGTAAAAAATGAGAAGACTCTCAAATAATGTGAAACTAAGGATCTTATATAGACAAGAACATGCAAAATCCTAAATTAGTAGTTGACAATAAATAACTCAGGGCAGAAATGAAAGAACAAAAACAAAAAATACAAAATTTTTGTGACACAAAAGGTTTGTTGGAAAGAAAAACAAGATCAACAAACTGTGAGCCACACTAACTAAAACAGTGAGAAAATCCAGATTAATGAGATGAGAGATGAAAGAGAATTGTTATGACAGACATGAATGAAATTTAGAACACCATGAAGACACATGTCAATATCCACATTCCAGCAAGCTGGACAATCTAAAAGGAATAGGAATGGATGACTTTCTAGAGGCCTAAGACCTACCAAAATAAACCAAGGTGACAATGCCCAAACTAGATATCTTATGCCACCAAGTAAAATCTCCAGTGCCAGGAATGAGTTACATCCTGTTGAGTTGTTTGCCAAAACATCACAAGATATTGCCAAGGCTATTGGTTGCTTGCCACAACCTGATGGTAAGGCCCATTGTTGAAGATAACACTTGTGTCATCAGGCATAGAGAAGTTGAGCTTGGTCCCAGCTAGAAGCTTCACTCCAACTGACTAGTGTTCACAGTCTTGGAAAGTACTCTGTACATTACAGGAGAAATGGAATCATCAATATCACCCAGCTGTTGGTAAAATTATTAAGGCCACTCCATGTAGTTAAAAGGAGATTTATTTAAGGCGTAACTTACAAATTAAGGGATAGGTAGGTCACGGGGTCTGGGGAAGGTGTATCGCAGTCCACCGGTGTTCTGTGGAGCTCTGCTTGGTCCACCTCCACCATCCAGGGTCCCAGAATGGAGCGAGCACCCACCGATCCAGATCTCGGGTCCCCAGGTGCCTCCCTTGGCCCCGCCTTGTAGGTGTGACAGTTGCCGAATTCTCAATGGGGGTTGGAACTTCCAGATCAAAGCTGGAATGGCTACCCACTACATCTCCCCCTTTTTGTCTAAATAAGAAAGTTCTAACCTAATACAAGACTATATACAAAGGAATGGTTATCAAATATTGTCCAGGAATAATGAGGGATAATGACCTATATAAGATGGAACTACAACCAATGCCAACAATATCAAGCAAGAAACACATACTAAAATCCAGAGAAATATAGAGCATAGGTAAATGGCATGTTACAAAGATCATTCCAAAAGGTGTCCTATCCTAAAGATCCTGAATCTAATACTTAATATGTTCTATCTACTAAGTTGTAACTATAACTGCTAGTTTTCAATCCCATCAAAGACCTGAGAAAAAATATAATGGTACCTGAGAAATGGTAGATGGATGCAAGCAACTTTCGGGAATCTTGCAAGAGGAGACCGAGGCAGCTGGCAGCCTGGACAGTCACCTAATGTTTCTCAGCATTGTTGGTGCATTCAAATTGGCTACAGGCCTAAAGTATCTGACAGACCATTTTCAGAAGCAGGAATTCTGAAAGACCATCTTACCCTGTCTTGGCAGAGTACAGTGGTCGTTTTCCTTGTGTCCCGCTTGTCCAGAAAGGACAGCATTGCATTTGTACTGTCAGCCGTCGAGGCAAGGGCAGTTCTTTGCCCAGTAGGCCATTTTGTGCCAAGAAGACAAACTTCCAAATGGAAATGTCTTAGAAGCCCAACATTCTCTCAGGATCAAATTGGTGCAGCCAGTAGCAATTGTGTCTCACATCAACAGAATTCTAAGTTATTTAAATGCCATATTCTCTAGGTCTATGAAGTGTTCGAAGATTACCTGTCCATCTCACCTATGTATCCGTAAATCTGGATAACCTAACTAACGTAACTATAGAGATGACAAGCATAGGTGACTATAAATCTATAAGTCTTATCTACCGAAATAACCTAAGGACTAAGGCTTCACGTAAACAAGGTAAACAGTCTATAAGCAAATGTATGGTAAATAACGATGACTTCAAAATTGTGACAATACACAAGATATTTATAACAGAGGCAGGAATATATAGTGCGATATGCAATATGACAATAATCTTAAATATATATCAATATACCAAATATCCTAAACAGAAGTAGAACATACATAAAGTATGACATATAAATTTACATTTGTATCAATATACAAATATTTCAAATAAGAGTAGAAATATATGTACATTATTAACAAATATAGTTCTGTATTTGTATCAATATACAAATTATCTTAAACAGGAATATAAAAATAGTTTACATTTGTATCAACATATAAGAATCCATAACAGTGCAAATTACAGTGCAAATTATCTAAGGCTGCTATTTTACTAAATTTGTATACTAGTATATACAATAATCTACCATAATACCTTATACCTATCCATTCCATTTCTTTCCCTTTTTGCTCTCTCTCTCTTTTTTTTTTTTTTAGAATACTGAGTCTAATATTTTCTTCCACCCCCAACCCTATAACCATCATCCATAACCCTGAGAATTATGAAACCTAAGGGAGAAGGGGCGTCGTTTTCTTAGAATTGCTTCCTGCTGTTTAGGGGGTAATGTTATCTCTGTTGGGTACTGTGAGAAAGCTCAGATAGTTAAATCTCAGTTAGACTAACTGTAGGTTCTGCAGCAAGTCTTAGAGTAATGGGTAAGATTGTCTGAAATTCTGGCAAGAAGTGTAGTATGATGATGATTACCATGGCATCATCCTGGATTGGGTAGAGTTGCTGTTGTTGGGGCCCCATCTTCCTTCTGGAGACTTCCGAGATTGCTATTGGAAAAACTTATTTGTTATCAAAATGGAAGGTTTGGATTTAAAGAGGACATAGCATGTAAGAAAGGATTCTGAGAAATCAAGAGTAAGCATGGAGAGAATTAGAATCTAGAAGACAATGGTCCCTTTTTATTGGTTTCCTTCTGTCCCACACCAGAGGGCTCTTCTGATATGGGACTGAAGAATCTCTCAAACTTTTCTTTTAGCAATATGCTTGGGTTTAGATAATATAATAATTATAAGCTTGGCTTATAATTGAATTGGAACCACAACTTTTCTAGATTGATAGAGAGATAGATGTTAGACAGTGAGATTTTACCGTGTGTAGATTGGTACCAATAGATTCTTTCTTTCTGCTGTAAACATCCAGATATCCAAGGCCTTATGATTTTTGGAAGATGGGTATTTCCATTATCCTGGAAAGACAAAAACAGAACCCTACCCCAACCTTTGATTGTTAAATTTTTCTTACAACTTGTAGAGATGTCACATTGGTGGATGATCTTTTACTTCTCCTCATCAAGGGGTTTTTCCTGTTCAAATCAAATTTTTATTAATTTTGTTGGTATCCATAGCTTTTCTCCTCCTGCAGAAACAAAGGCAAAACCCCTTCCCCAATGTAGAACATATCCAGGTTTCCATTCTGAGGTCAGCACATCCTTGAAATAAACCGGTTGGTTTAGCTCAGGAGTTTTGTGTGTCGTCCAATGTCTCTCCGCAGCTGTTGTTCCTTTCTCATCAGCATTGAGAAAACTCAAGGTTAATAAAGCACTATGCAATCTATTTCTAGGAGTCATTGTTACCTGTTGCTGTTTATTTAGCATATCCTTTAAAGTTCGATTGGATCTTTCTATGACTGCTTGGCCTGTGGGATTGTGTGGTATATCTGTAACATGCTTTATATTGTAATAAGCAAAGAATTGTCTCATTTTATTGGAGACGTATGCTGGGGCATTGTCTGCTTAATTTGTACAGGTATTCCCATGATGGCCATAACTTCTAATAGGTGTGTAATCACAGAATCAGCCTTTTCAGAACTCATAGGAGTTGCCCATTGAAATCCTGAATAGGTGTCAATGGTATGATGTACATACTTTAATCTTCCAAATTCTGCAAAATGAAACACATCCATCTGCCAAATTTCATTTCTTTGTATACCTTTTGGATTGCTCCCTGCAGGTAATGGAATTTGGTTATAGATGGAACAAGTAGGACATTTTTTCACAATATCCTTAGCCTGTTGCCAAGTGATGGAGAAATCCTTCTTTAAACCTTTGCTATTTACATGGTATTTCTTATGAAATTCTGAGGCTTCTAGCACATTACCTATTAGTAACTGACCAATCTCATCATTACCTTGTGCTAGAGGTCCTGACAAACCTGTATGGGATCTGATATGTGTTATATATATAGGATGTTCCCTTTTTCTAATGATTTCCTGCAATTGTATGAATAATGACGTTAATTCTGTATTATCAGGAATAAATTCAGCACTTTCAATATGTAAAACAACTCTTTCTGCATATTGAGAGTCAGTGACTACATTGAGGGGTTCTGTGAAGTCCATCAGTACCATAAGAATGGCATACAGTTCTGCCTTTTGTACAGAGCTGTATGGACTTTGTACCACTTTACTTAAGTCTCCTGATTTATATCCTGCTTTCCCTGATTTATTTGCATCAGTATAGAATGTGAGGACTCAGAAATTGGCTTTTGTCGTACAATGTGAGGAAGGACCCATTCAGTCTTCTTTATGAATTCTATTCTCTTGCTTTTGGGATAGTGGTTGTTAATCTCTCCCAAAAAGTTACTGCAGGCTCTCTGCCAGTATTCATTATCTTTCCATAGTGATGAAATTTCCTCATTAGTTAAAGGTACTACAATTTCTGCTGGGTCCATTCCTGTCAACTGGTGAAGTCTTAGTTTACCTTTTTGAATCAAATCAGAGATCTTTTCTATATAAGTCTTTAATTTCTTATTTGGTTTATGTGGTAGGAATATCCATTCCAATATAATATCTTCCCTCTGCATCAAAATACCTGTTGGGGAATGTCTGGAGGGGAATATGACAAGAATGCATTTAAGTTCTGGATCCACACGATCCACATGTGCTTCTCGAATTGTCTTTTCTACTAGAGCCAATTCCTTCTCAGCTTTGGCTGATAATTCTCTTGGACTATTTAATTCTTTGTCCCCTTCTAGAGTATTAGCCAAATTTTGTAGTCCATCTTTGGGTATTCCCATGATACCCAGTAGGTTGGAAATGCTTCCTAATAACTTTTGAAAATCATTAAGAGTCTTCAATCGATCTCTCCTTAGTTGTACCTTTTGGGGTCTAATTTTTTGTAGCTCTATCTTATATCCTAAGTAGTTAATAGAATCTCCTCTTTGTATTTTTTCAGGAGCAATTTGCAGTCCCCAATGAGGCAAAACTTTTTTTACTTCTTCAAACATGCTTTCTAATGTATCTAACTTTGGATCAGCTAATAGGATATCATCCATATAGTGGTAAATTATGGATTGTGGAAACTTTACACGAATTATTTCCAATGGTTTCTGCACAAAGTATTGGCACAAAGTAGGGCTGTTTAACATTCCCTGTGGGAGGACCTTCCATTGATATCTCTTGACTGGCTGAGAATTGTTATAATTAGGTACTGTGAAGGCAAATTTTTCTCTATCATTTTCTTGTAAGGGTATGGTAAAGAAACAGTCTTTTAAGTCAATAACTATTATAGGCCATTCTTTAGGTAGCAGAGAGGGCAAGGGCATCCCAGTCTGTAGGGAGCCCATTGGCTGAATTACTTTAATAGCTCTCAGATCTGTCAGCATTCTCCAATTACCAGACTTTTTTTTTTAATTACAAATACAGGAGAATTCCAAGGGCTTGTAGATTCTTCAATGTGTTGAGCAATGTGTTGAGCTGCTCTTGAACCAGCTGTTCTAAAGCTTGTAGCTTCTCTTTTGTCAAAGGCCATTGTCCAACCCAGACAGGTTTATTAGTTAGCCATTTTAAAGGTAAGGCAGTTGGTACTTCTGAGAGTTCAACAGCAGTTGTGCTCTGTTTGTGAACAGCCTGAATGGTTGGTGCCTGATTTTTATAGCATGCGATGATATTATTCCTAGAAACATGCATTGGTCCGTATTCTTTTTCTGAAAGTGTAGGAATTTTAATCTGGGTATTCCACTGTTGTAACAGATCTCGGCCCCAAAGATTTACTGCTACATTTGCTACATATGGCTTCAGCCTTCCTCTCTGTCCTTCTGGCCCGATGCATTTAACCCACCTCGAACTCTGTTTTATCTGAGATAGGGTGCTAGTCTTCACAACAATAGAAAAAGAAAAACCATCAAAAGTCATGTGGAATCACAAAGGCCTCAGAGAACCAAAGCAATCCTAACCAAAAGACCCAAGACAGGTGGTGGCATCCACCTGTTTCAATTGACATTACAGAGTCATAGTAACCAGAGGAAACTGCATGGTAATGGCACAAAAGTGGATTAACAGAAGAGCCTTACACAAGCCCATGTAGCTACACTCAGCTTTTTTCTTTTTAAATCATAATGCCAAAAATGCTCACTAGGAAAAAGACAACTTCTTTGCCAAATCTGTTTTGAGAAGGTCACATATCCACATGTAGAAGGATGAAAATAGATACTATCTTTCACCCTGAGTAAAAATGAACTTTAAGTGGATCAAAGCCCGTAATTTAAGACTTAAAACTATGAAGCTACTAGAGGAAAAAGATGAGAACAGGTAAGGTCTTAGTGAGTAGGACTCCTAACTAAGGAAATAAGGCCAACAATTGACAAACAGGGCCTCATTAAAATAAAATCCTTCTGATCAGTACTTTTCATTTGCATTTCCTTGATGCCAAGGATTCTTTTATTGAACATAAATTTTTATTTCATACAACATATTCTGATCACAGTTACCCCTCCCTCAGCTTCTCCCAGATCCCCCCATCTCCCCACTCTCTCTCCCTCCTTACATGTTGTCCAGTTGTGAGTCTCTGCATCAGTTCCCATCTACTGTAGGAGGAAGCTTCTCTGATGATGGCTGAGCAAGATACTGACCTATGACTATAGTAGAATGTTCTTAGGAGACATTTCATTGTTACATTCCTTGAACAGAACAGTAATACTGGGTTTTCCCCGAGGTCCATGGCCTATTTAGTCTCAGGTTCTTGACCAACTGAGCAGTGTTAGCCATGGGTTCCACCTCATGGAGTGGGCAAAAAGTGGTTGGCTACTCCTACAATATCTGTGCCACTATTTGTATTGCGCAGGCAGGTGACCCTTGTAGATCAAAGGATTTGTACCTGGCTTGGTGGTTACCTTTCTGCTCTGGTAGCATGCAGAGTGCCTTCTAGTACCATGAATACTAGTCAGTATGGGTGAAGGCTCTAGTTATTAACCAGCACTACTTCCCTGTATTAAATGTGCTATGTAACTGTTGTGTTTGGCAATAGTACCTTATTATTGTTTTGTGGTGAACAATCAGTAGATGGCTGAAGGTTTTAAACTCTATCTTTCTTTCTTCCTCTCTTTCTTTCTTTAGTTTTCATTTTACATACCAACCACTGTTTCCCTCCCTCTCCTTCTCCTGTTCTCCCTCCCTTCCCCCCATTCTACCACCATTCACTCCTCATAGTGGTTAAGGCCTCACTTCAGGAGTCAACACAGGCTAGGATACCAAGTTGGGGTAGGACCAAGCTCCTCCCCCTTGCATTAAGGCTGAGTACTGCATCCCACCATAGGTCTGTGCTACTAGTGTTATATTTTGGAAATGGTCTCTGAGTCCATTGTACTCAAGGCTACTTCCCACTTTCTCTTCTATCAGGTTCAGTGTAAGTGGATTTATGTTGAGGTCTTTGATACATTTGGACTTGAGTTTTATGCATGGTGATAGACATGGAGCTGTTTGCATTTTTCTACATGTCCACATCCAGTTATACCAGCATCATTTGTTGAAGATGTTTTTTTCCCCATTGTACAGTTTCGGCTTCATTGTCAAAAATCAGGTGTTCATAAGTGTGTGCATTAATGTCAGATTTATCAATTTGATTCCATTGATCCACATGTTGGTTTTTATGCCAATACCAAGCTGTTTTTATTACTATAGCTCTATAGAAGAGCTTGAAATCAGGGATGGTGATGCTTCTGGAAGTTCCTTTATTGTACAGGACTGTTTTGGCTATCCTGGGTTTTTTGTTTTTCCATAAGAAGTTAAGTATTGTTCTTTCTAGGTCTGTGAAAAAAAGTGTTGGGATTTTGATGGGGATTTTGAATTGAATCTGTAGATTGCTTTTGGTAAGATTGCCATTTTTACTATGTTGATCTGCCCTATACATGAGCATGGCAGATCTTTCCATTTTTTAATATCTTCTTCAATTTCTTTCTTCAAAGACTTAAAGTTCTTGTCATACAGGTCTTTCACTTGTTTGGTTTGAGTTACCTTAAAATATTTTATATTATTTGTGGCTATTGTAAAGGGTGATGTTTCTCTGATATCTTTCTCAGTCCATTTATCATTTGTATATTGGAGGGCTACTGATTTTTTTTTTTGTTAATCTTGTATCCTTCCTTATTACTGAATGTGTTTATCAGCTGTAGGAGTTCTCTGGTAGAGTTTTTGGGGTCACTTATGTATACTACCCTATCTCCTGCAAATAGCAAATGTTTTACTTCTTCCTTTCTAATTCGTATCCCCTTGATCTCCTTTTGTTTTCCTATTGCTCGAGCTAGAACTTTGAGTACTATATTGAATAGATATGGCAATAGTGGACAGTCTTGTGTTGCTCCTGAGTTTAGTGGAATCACTCTGAGTTTCTTATCAATTTGTTTGATGTTGGCTGTTAGTTTGCTGTATTTTGCTTTTACTATGTTTGGGTATGTTCCTTGTATCCCGGTTCTCTTGTAGACTTTAATCATGAAGGGGTGTTGATTTTGTCTAAGGCCTTTTCAGCATCTAATGAGATGATCATGTGGTTTTTTTCTTCAGTTTGTTCATATGGTGGATTATATTGACAGATTTTCATATGTTGAACCATCCCTGAATCTCTGGGATGAAGCCTACTTGAACATGGTGGATAATTCTTTTAGTGTGTTTTTGATTTGATAGCCAGTATTATATTTAGTGTTTTTGCATCAATTTTCATGAGGGATACTGTACTGTAATTCTTTTTCCTATTTGTGACTTTGTGTGGCTTGGGTATCAGGGTAACTGTAGCTTCATAAAAAGCTTTGTTTGGTAATGTTCCTTCTGTTTCTATTGTGTGGAACAATTTGAAGAGTATTGGTATTAGCTCTTCTTTGAAATTTTAGTAGAATTCTGTGATGAAACTATCTGGCTCTGTGCTTTTTTAGGTTGGGAGACTTTTGATGACTTTTCTATTTCCTTAGGTGTTATAGGTCTATTTAAATTGTTTATCTGATCTTGATTTAATTTTGGTATGTGGTACCCATTCAGAAAATTGTCCATTTCTTTTACATTTTCCAATTTTGTGGAGTGGAGTTTTTCGAAGTGTGACCTGATGATTCTCTGGATTTCCTCAGTGTCTGTTGTTATGTCCCCCTTTTCATTTCTGATTTTGTTGATTTGGATATTCCTTCTCTACCTTTTGGTTAGTTTGGATAAGGGCTTGTGTATCTTGTTGATTTTCTCAGAGAACCAACTCTTTGTTTCATTGATTCTCTGTATTGTTTTCTTTGTTTCTATTTTATTGATTTCAGCCCTCAATTTGATTATTTCCTGTTGTCTACTCTTCCTGCATAGTTTGCTCCTTTTTGTTCTAGCTTTCAGGTGTGCTGTTCAGTCGCTGGTGGAGATTTCTCCCTCTTCTTTATGTGGGCACTTTGTGCTATGAACTTTCCTCTTCACACTGCTTTCATAGTGTCCCTTAAGTTTGGGTATGTTATGCCTTCATTTTCATTGAATTGTAAGAAGTCTTTGATTTCTTTCTTTATTTCTTCCTTGACCCAGTGATGGTTTCTTGAGCATTGTTCAGTTTCCATGAGTTTGTAGGTTTCCTGCAATTTACGTTATTGTTGAATTCTAACTTAAAGCCATGGTGGTCTGATAAGATTCAGGGTCTTATTCCAATTTTTTTGGTATATGTTGAGATTTGCTTTGTTACCAAGTATGTGGTCCATTTTGAGGAATTTCCATGAGGTGCTGAGAAGAAGGTATATTCTTTTGTGTTTAGGTGAAATATTCTGGAGATATCTGTTAGGTCCATTTGAGTGATAACATCTGTTAGAGTCCTTATTTCTGTTAAGTTTCTGTCTGGCAGACCTGTCCAGTGGTGAGAGTGGGGTGTTGAAATATCCCACTATTAGTGTGTGGGGTGTGATGTGTGATTCATGCTTTCATATTTTTTTTAAATGTAGGTGCCCTTGTACTTGGGGCATAAATGACTTCGTCTTGATGAATTTTTCCTTTGATGAATATGAAATGTCCTTCTCCATCTCTTTTGATTAATTTTAACTTGAAGTCTATTTTGTTAGGCATTAGGATAGCTACACCAGCTTGTTTCTTAGGACCATTTGACTGGAAAATCTTTTCCCAAAGCTTTACTCTGATGTAATGTCTTGTCTTTGAGGTTGAGATGTGTTTCTTGTATGCAGCAGAAGGATGGAACCTGGTTTCATATCCATTCTGTTAGCCTGTGTCTTTTTATAGGAGAATTGAGTCCATTGATATTGTGAAATATTAATGACCATGATTGTTAATTCCTGTTATTTTTGGTTTTGTTAGTGATGGATGTATTGTGTGTGTGTGTGTGTGTTTCTCTTCTTTGGGATTTGCAGTTGTGTGGTTATCTATATTGCCTGTTCATGGGTGCAAATAACTTCCTTTGGTTCCTTTGGTTGGAGTTGTTCTTCTAGTACTTTGTGTAGGGCTGGATTTGTGGATATGTATTGTTGAAATTTCATTTTGTCATAGAATATCTTTTTTCTCCATCTATGGTGATTGAGAGCTTTGCTGGGTACAGTAATCTGGGCTGGCATGCATGATCTGTTAGTGTCTGCAGAATGTCTGTCCAGGACCTTCTGGCTTTCAGAGTTTCCATTGAGAAGTTGGGTGTAATTCTGATAGGTCTCCCTTTATATGTTGCTTGTCTTTTTTCCTTTGCTGCTCTACTTTCTTTATTCTGTATATTTAGTGTTTTGATTATTATGTGGTGAGGGGACTCTTTTTGGTCAGTCTATTTGGTGTTCTGTAAGCTTCTTGTATCTTCACAGGCATGCCTTTTTTTAGGTTGGGAAAGTTTTCTTCTATGATTTTGTTGAATATACTTTCTGTACGTTTGAACCGGAATTCTTATTCTATCCCTATTATTCTTAGATTTGGTATTTTCATGCTGTCCCAGATTTCCTGGATGTTTTATGTTAACAATTTGCTGGATTTAAAATTTTCTGTGACCAATGATCTATTTTCTGTATCATATAGTCAATGCCTGAGAGTCTCTCTTCCATCTCTTGTATTCTCTTGGTTATGCTTGCCGCTCTGTAGTTCCTGTTCATTTACTCAGATTTTCTGTTTCCAGCATTCCCTGCATTGGTGTTTTCTTTATTGCCTCTATTTCACTTTTCAAGTCTGGAATTGTGTCTTTCACAAGTTTGATTGCTTTTTCTTTGGTTTCTTGGTTTCTTTAAGGAAGTCAATGATTTTTTTTTTACAATTTTTTGTTTGTCTTTTCCTCCATTTCTTTAAGGGAATTTTTTATTTCTCTTTAAGGGCCTCTATCATCTTCATAAAGTTATTTTTATGATAGTTTTCTTGTGGTTCATCTGCATTGGGATGTTCAGGTCTTGCTGATGTAAGCCCCTATTTCTAGCGATGTCATATTGCTCTTTATGTTGTTGAATGTGTTTTCACACTGCCGTCTACACATTTCTTCCTTCAATCCATACAGGTGGGGTCCGTGCCTCCAGGAGTCCCTGTTCCTCCTATCAGTCCAGGTGGGGCCTGTGGCTCCGGTGGTCACTCTTCTTCCCGTTCAGTGCAGGAGGGGCATGTGAGTTCCCTCGTTGGTGCCACAAGGGTAATTGGCAAGTGGGCAGGGGAAGATGCTGCTGCTGAGTCTCTTGGAATCTTCTTCCCAATCAGTGTCGGGGGGGGGGCTGTGTCTCCAGCTCCAGTGGTCACTGGTGCCTTGGAGTATAGTTGACCAGGGAGGGAGAGGCTGCTGCCCAGACTCTGGGGCTGCACTGGGTACAGGGAGGGGCATGGTATGTGCCCCAGAGACCGTGGGCAAGAGAACTGGGCTGCCCAGTTTTGAGTTCAGGGCCTTACCTCTTCTTCCCCAATCTAAAACATTTTAAAGTAGTCATAGTGATTTGTATTTTTTTTCCTTTAAGAACTCTACTTAGCTCATTCTAAAAGCTGGATTGGTTATTTCTTTATTGTTTATGTATTTGTACCTGAGAGTGTGTTATATGAGCATGTGGGTGTACATGCATGTGTGTTGAGCTATGTATATGTGTGTGCATGTGTATGCATTTATGTGGAGGGGAGCCAACAGTTGACGTTTGTTATTTTCCTTAATCACTCATCTACCCACCATGTTTTTTGAGACAAGCTCTCTCAGTGGACTTGGAGCTCATCAGCTCAGTTAGGGGGGCTGACCAGTGAGCTCAAAGTGTTCACTTGCTTCTACATCTGCTCCCAGTTTTGGGGTTATAGGTATATGCCACCATGCTTGGCTCCTTATGTGGATGCTGGGAATCAGAGCTCACTTTCTTATGCTTGTGTGGCAGGCACTTTACAGGCTGAGCCATAACCTAAGTCCATGTGTATTTTTGATATTAGCCTTCTATCATGTTCTATCTGGTAAAGATGTTTGTGTGTTTGTGCCATTCTATAAGCTTTCTCCAGTGATTGGCATGCTTCCTTTACTGTTCAAAAGCAACAGGGAACACAGCATATTGGTGCTAAATGGTTCTGAGGAAACCACCAATGTGGAATGAGGCAGTGAACTCATCCTCAAACACACATCCACCACCACCAACACCACCATCACCACCACCACCACCAACACCACACCATACCTCACTCAGGACAGAAAAGAGACAGGGAACACAAGAGGGATGAATCATCCAGGCTGGCATCAAGAGAATAAATGAGAGGAAAGTGAGTAAGGATGAAACAAAGCAAAAATGTTATTCATTGGTGATAGAAGTTTAAACTGGTATATGCTTTATGAAAATCATTGTGGATGTTCCTCAAAAACCTAAACAATGGAGCTATAATATAAAACCCAGCTATACTACTCTTGGACATCTATCAAAAGGACTATATATCCTACTACAGCAATACTTGACATCCATGTTTATTACTGCTGTACTTTTGGATACAGGGAGTCACTATGAATCTCTGGCTGTCCTGGAACTCACTATGTAAACGAGGCTGGTCTCAGACTCATAGAGATCCAGCTGCCTCTGCCTCCTGAGGACTGGAGTTAAAGATGTGCTCCACTAAGTCTGGCTGCTGCTTCATTCTCAATAGCAAAGACATTGAATCATTCTAGATGTCAATCGACAGATTAAAAGATAACAATAATGTGATATGTGTGTACATACAATGGAATTTTGCTACAAAGAAAAATGAAGTTAGGAAATTGTCAGGAAATTGAATGGAACTGGAAAAACCTATGACATCAGGTAATCAAGGCTCAAAACAACCCATCTATGTTCTCTCCCTCATATGCATATCTTAGCTTCTAATTTTCATGTATAGTTAATGTGAAAACATGAGGAAAATACAAAGAGCCCCATGAATTCTGACTTTAAATAACTGATTCTTTAAAAACACTTAAATAGCTCAAAGTAGCTTAATAGTGTCAATGCTTTGCTGCTCAAACATTTCTTTTTCTGACGGCATTGCAGTTTCCCACTCTGAAGTTTTGTAGTACTCAAAGTACTAGTGCATCGATAACTTGCAGGAAACATCTTTGCTATTGTATCACAAGAATGGCTTTCCCTTCCATTTGCAATACTTGTCCATACAGGGACTTTGAAGGTCTCCTTATGTTGGTCTGTGGGCATACCCTTCTCATGAGTAAGTACACATTTGTTCATGTCTCCCCAGTAAGAATACCCCAAACCATGTGCTAATCAACTCAGTTCACTTTATTAGAAGAACCTTAAATAGAATAGATGTCTTTTGCTTTCAAAGCTAAGCAACATTGGGCTTGGTTAGTACTTGGATGGGAGCCTTAGTCCATAAGAGCAACATGTCCCTAAATTCTTTTCTAGGCCCCATCCTACTATTACACTGACAAAGAAAACAAAATGAAAAACCTGGGGATATCCAAGCCATAATCGGGATAGAAAGGTTTAATAGTGTCAAGGTAATTGTATAAAGACAGCCACTTAGTATCCATGTAGACACACCAGAATTCTACTCTGGTTCTTCTGTTAGAAAAACATAGCAAGAAGCCAAATTCCCCAATTCAGTGATGATGCCCAAGGTCAGAGGTGAGCTTCAGTCCATCATGGACCAGCTCTCCTTCAGTCGTCTGTCCCACTTTACATATGTGGGCCTGCAGACTGTCATTGGGGTTGTAAACATCTGCATTCCAACTTTTGAAGGTGTGTGAGGATCAGCATCTACAATCTACAGAGGATCCTTCTACTCCCTACCTTCTTGCCAAATTCAAGTTCAAAATCAATGAAGTGTCCTAATAGAGACACTGTGTGTCCTTGAGACAAGCCCCTTTCGTGTCCTGTGTTTGTTTGCAACGAGATCATGAAGCTATTGAATTTAGAAATTTCAGAAGGCCCTATAAAGCCTTCCAATTCATCAACTATTACTTGGAGATGGTGGTATATGATGCTAATGATAATTGCCATGATAACTAATAATGCCCTGCTCATGACTCTGTTACTGTATCACAGCAAAATATCTGGGTTTTGCTTCTCTCTCAGGGGAGATCTTTACATGGACTGTGCCCGATGCCACCCTCAGATGCCATGGGGGCACCGAGTAGGCACTGCTGAACAAAGGCAGGCTGTGCTGGCTCTGGGCATTTCAGATCGCTCTCATTGTTTGGCATTTCTCTTGATCCAGTTCTTCTCACCACCACAGAGGTCTGCTTTTTTATTTTATGATTTTTAAAACTGAATTTGGATGACTGGTGTTATTTCTACAGAAAAGATGACAGTGACTCCTTATATTACACATTTAACACAGATTTTTAAGAACTCTAATCTTCTCAAATATAATTTTATATGCATGTATGTGTATGTACGTGTTGCGTGCATAGGCATGTTTGTATGTGAACCTATGCAACTAGGTGGAAGTGCACATTGCTCATATGTGAGCATGTTCATGTGGAGACAGGAAAACAACCTCTCGAGGCACCATCAGAAACTCTGTCCACCTCCTTGAAGACAAGGACTCTTGACCTGGAGTTCACCAATGAGGATAGAATGGCCACTGAGTGACCCCAGGGGCCTCCCTGTGTCTCCCTGCCCAGAGCTAGGATTACAGGCACCCAGCACCACCACAGCTGGCCTTCTACCATGGATTCTAGAGAACTCAGGTTCTCATAGTTGTGAGGCAGGCGCAGTACTAATAGAGTGAGCTTTATAGCCCTGCATCCTATATTACAAACAGAAGTGTAAGGAGTTCAATTGCTTACCTTCTGCTAAGAGACCTGAAGAAATTCTACTTAATTACATGGCAAAATTCTGAGGAAAGAATATGAACAAGTGAAAATTTAAAAAAATCTTCTGATGTGTGACTCCCTCCTGTGTTCTGTGTTGTACAAGGGATGTTCTAGGTCACTCCGCATGCAGACATAAATACTATGCTCCTGAGGTACCCACACATCACAATCTACATGGTGTAGGCACCACCTCTAGACTGGAGATCACCATGAAGAGACCGAGGATATTCAGCCCAGAGTTTGGGAATGAGCTCCCTGATTGGGGGATCCCAGTGTCTGATAGGGTTTTGGTAACTTGGTGTTTGACCCTTTTTGATTCAGGAAATGTACAAAGACCCAGGTCTCAGCACCTGGGAGGCAGGTTGCTTGGTAGTTGTTTTGTGTCTCTGGGGCTTACAACGCTGTTGCTTCAGAGAGCTAGTAGCAACCAACCACTGTCTACTCCATGAGTCACAGTGTGAGGTAGCATGAAGTGAAAAACATCAGCTAAGTGTTAGCACTAGACTTTTATTGATTACTGAGGTTTGAATCCTGAAATACTAAACATCTCGATGGTTTTGTTCCTGGGAATTCTTAAACAAGCAATGCCTCCAGGGCCAAGTTCACACATGGAAAGACATGGGAATGTTTGGAAGATTTGTTGTGAGTTTTGGAATTATGAGCTTTTGCTAGCAGTGCTGATGTCACTGGACTCTTCTTCTTCTTCTGAAGAGGAAACACTTGGTTCTTTACTCCTACGTGGTATTCCATACTTATTCCGCAGACAAATGAACACAAACAGTGGGAAAATAAGAAAAAGAATCTGAATAATGCTCACCCAGTTATTTTTCTTGGATTTCATTTGTTTTGGAGGTGGAGTTGAAGGTGGAGTTGGAGGTGAGGGTAGTGATTCAGGTACAGGTGAAGTTGGAGTTGGAGGTGCAGGTACAGGTGGAGGTGGAGGTGCAGTTGGAGGTGGAGGTGCAGGTGCGGGTGGAGGTGGAGGTGCAGGTGGAGTTGGAGGTCGAGGTGCAGATGCAGGGCCACTGTCCACACTCCCCCCAAAGCCACGTGCCAGACAAAATGGTGGCTGCCACCCGGAGTTGCAGTGACAGTGGTGTAAATTGTTACAGACCCCTTGCATATTGCATGTCTCTGGTGAGCAATGACTTACCCAAATCGACTTATTGACACACTTTCTATTAATGCACACGTGCTCTGGACCACAGTCTGTGCCATCTTTCACATGGCCAATGTCAGGTATTGTCATTCCAAAATGGTAGTCAGTCCCCCAACAGGTGACACCATTAAGATGTGTCCAGTGAACACTGGAATGGTCTTTCAAAGAAGGCAGAGCTTTTACGTTCTCACACTGCACTCTCCCACAGAGGATGTCTGAGTCCTTACATCTTAAGTATGTACTCCTGAATAGACCACAGTTGCCAAAACGGTCACCTTGGCTGTTGATTTCTCTGTAGCATCTCTGAGCTGCGCTCCTGGCTTCTTTGCCAAAGATCTGCTGACACTGTACATCTCGATTATTACATCTCTTTTCATAGCAGTAGCCACCATCTTTACAGGAGCTCCCATCAAGCAAATACACATCCTTAGGGCACTCATGTGAAAGTCCATTGCACCATTCTGGAAGGTCACATTCGTTGTCCTTTGCTCTGCACACTGTGCCAGATGGCATGATCTGGCAATCTTTGCAGCAAAGCCCAAAAGCACAGGCAGCCCCACCTTGGAGGGTACAGCCCCTTGTACAACATGGATCTGCTGTACATTTTTTCCAAGATCCACAATCACACTGCTCTCCATCATCAACCACACCATTCCCACAGGACTTTAATTTGTATGTGCCTATTGGCTTCTTTTCCTTGCGCATACAGTTGGCAGTAGTAGCATAGACTTTCCAAAAGTCAGCATAACTGCAGTTACTGAATTTGAGGGTGCCACTGTCTGTTGGAGCCATTAAGCATCGTTCCATTCCACAGGTACATGAACCCTCATCATGCAGCATACCCAAATTATGACCTATTTCATGTGCTGTAATTTGTCCAAAATGAAAAAGATTATCTCCGATCAGACGATCAACTCCACAATTATCCCATGGCATACAAACAGTCCCAACATAGGCTAAACCAAGATACCGTTCAAAATCATATAGCACAAAAAGATGTGCAATATCATTTTGAATACGATTATTAAGGCTGATACCTTTCCAAAAACAAAAGTCTGTCAGGAGATCATCTATGTTATTCACTGTTACTGGATTTCCTTCATTCCACATCTCAACTCCAAGCAAAACTACCTCAACATCCAGTGTAAGGTAAATCTCATTTATTAATCCAACAATGATCAATATTTCCTGTAACACACGAGATTGATTGCCATTCAGATAACGAATTCGCTCATAGTCAACAACCAGTGCCAGCTCAAGAAAACTCTTGTGGGTCCACCAGCCCTCATACCCACTTTGCATCAGTGTGGGGTTATCATTCCCATGGAGCTTCATTTGCCATGCAAGCTTCTCTTCTGTCAATGCGCACCTCATGGGGAGTAATTGTGTCTCCTCACTGTGTATCTTGCGAACCAAATGTTCAAATGTGGAAGAATGGTTCTTGGGCTTGATTTCATATACTGTCCCATTTATCTGTAATATTCCTTGAATGCCTCCAAAACAGGTGGTAAGAGCAACCATGGAGTCAGGGTCTCTATCCATATATCCATGGTAGTAGCAATCCTTCTGGACAAAAGGCTGGTCCTTGTGTAGAGCACCTTGGTCAGTGTAAGTGAATACAGAGAGCTGTCTAGATATGAAAGCCCTTTTGGCTTTCATGTAGATAAAATGTCTCTGACCCCCAAAGTGCAAGCTATAGGTCAGCCATCCCATAGCCCACATTGTTCTGTTGCCTGTGACCCGTAAGGGTATCACTACTTCTGGGAGGCTGGTGTGTTGAGCATGCTCAGTCAAGGGCCATGTGGAAAGAAGGATCAACATCTCCAACCAGAGGTGCAGATGAGTTATTCTCGTGTGCACCACAGCCTCACCCATAACCACCATGTCCCATGAGACATCAAAGGAGGAAATGCTTTGTCTTGGCTGCATGCAGTGCTGACTCTCAATGGTCTGTCTTCTGGCTGAGTTGATGCATTAGAGCAGCAAGACTAAATGACATAGGAAGAAAAAGGCAGACATAGGAGTAGCTTAGTTATGGGCAGGCCAAGGTAGAAGAGAGAGCCAGGCATGAGATTAAATGGCTCAGGTATTGGTCTAAGGCACAACTCCACATAGTGCACTTGATTTGCTGTTTAATTTTGTTGAAGTACAGTCAAACTATGGGTGTAAGTAAGAATTATAATTTGTCCATGTTGATGCCTTCTATACCTACATAGAGAACTCTTTTTTTTAACATATTGCTTCTTAAATATACCACTTCACATACCTACAATAAATATTTAAAGCAAAAGGTATCACTAGACAATGGTCATATATCATATTTTAATAAGGCAAAATTGGTATCTACATATCAATTTAGAATACATACAAAGTGTTCTTTCAATTTCCAACAATGAGTTATTGAGTAAATTTACATTGGAGAGATTTGTAAACACTGCTTATATTACTTTTCAATTATCAGTTCAGTACACACACACACACACACACACACACACACACACACACACACATACACACACATCTCCACACAGTAAATAATTACTTTTTCTATCTCAGTTCAAATCTGTATACTTGAAAAATTTCAAAGCATCCCTATTCAAAAGCTGATGACCAGAGTTGCTAAGGCCTGGTGGTGGTAGCTATTGATACCTTTTTTCTCATTGGACCTGACAGTCCTGTCTCCTAGTATTCCAAATATGCTTGTGTTCATATGTCAGTGCTCGGGCCAGCTTTAGTCAGAAAAGCTCCTGTTTGTGTTGTGTTCCTAGAAACATGGTATTTACATAGATAGCTTGGCAACTTGGCTGAAGTCTGAAGTCACTGAGAGATGTATTTCAAACATATCTCATGCTTCTTTAATAATTTATATATGTGTTCCTGTAGCTTGAGTTTTCCTGCCTGGCCCACAGTCAGGGCAAATCTCTGTCACCTGCCAGTCCCACAGCCATCAGACCCAACCAAGTAAACACAGAGACTTATATTGGTTACAAACTGTATGGCCGTGGCAGGCTTCTTGCTAACTGTTCTTACAGCTTAAATTATTCCATTTCTATTAATCTATACCTTGCCACATGGCTCGTGGCTTACCGGCATCTTCACATGCGGCTTGTCATGGTGGCGGCTGGCAGTGTCTCCCTCACCCAGCTTCCTGTTCTCTCAATTCTTCTCTTTGTTAGTCCCGCCTATACTTCCTGCCTGGCCACTGGCCAATCAGTGATTTATTTATTGACCAATCAGCAACACATTTGACATACAGTCCATCCCACAGCACTTCCCCTTTTCTTTTCTTAAAAAGGAAGGTTTTAACCTTTACACATCTCCAAAGTCAGTTTGGTGTATTTGGGAATTTGGGCGTAGCTTCTCTTGCTACTTCCTGCTGAAGGGGGGGCGCTGTATCTTATGGGGACACAAAGAAAATTTTAGGATCATGGAGTAGTCCGTGAGGCTGTATCGTCTGAGCCAGTCGCCTTGAAACCATTCTGGATGTTGGATCATCTGGGCCATGGTGTCATCGGAGACCTTTTAGGTGGTCTTGGCTGGTCAAACCTGATGTATCTTAATCTGGAACAAATCCATAGCCTCTGGCTTTCTGTGGAAACAAAAGAAGAGCCTCCTTTCCAAAGCAACATATCCTTACATCCAAATTTTGAAGTCAAGGTACCTTTAAAATATACATTTTGGCATAACTCAACAGCTTTTGTAATCAAATGTTTTTCTTCAGTTACGAATATCAAAGAGAACATAATCCAGATTCTCCATGTGGTAGCCATCTTTACGTGGCTTATTTTTTTATATTACCTTGAGTCTTTTGCTTTAAACAGCAGCCTTCTAAGCCTGAAAGGGCGCTGGCGCTGCTGGCTGCACCCACTTCAGCTTCCCAACATTGCGGTGGTACGTTTTCCGCCAGCTCTGGGAGCAATCAACTCTCAGAAACAGTGGGTCTATGCTTCTATCAAAGCAGCGTGTAGCCCAGAAACCTCTTTTTTTGTTTTGTTTTGTTTTGTTTTGTTTTGTTTTGTTTTGTACTAGCAAAGGCTAAATCCACCACACAGTTTAATGTGCCACTTGTAGAGGCCTCATTCCCGCCATACTGCAGGTCGAGCTTGCATGCCAGGAACCCGCCAGTAGCTCAAACACGCAGGCTGCCGCTAGCTTGAAAGAGACAACTAGGAGCTGTTTTTAGCTCCGTTTTAGAATCTTTTTACTCAGGTTTTAGGTGGAAACTCTTGCCAACACGTTGGGCGCCATTTGTAGCTTGAGTTTTCCTGCCTGGCCCATGGTCAGGGCAAATCTCTGTCACCTGCCAGTCCCACAGCCATTAGACCCAACCAAGTAAACACAGAGGCTTATATTGGTTACAAACTGTATGGCCGTGGCAGGCTTCTTGCTAACTGTTCTTACAGCTTAAATTATTCCATTTCTATTAATCTATACCTTGCCACATGGCTCGTGGCTTACCAGCATCTTCACATGCAGCTTGTCATGGTGGCGGCTGGCAGTGTCTCCCTCACCCAGCTTCCTGTTCTCTCAATTCTTCTCTCTGTTAGTCCCACCTATACTTCCTGCCTGGCCACTGGCCAATCAGTGATTTATTTATTGACCAATCAGCAACACATTTGACATACAGACCATCCCACGGCATGTTCCATACTGTTTCTTAATTCAATTCTCAATTTTTTCACCATACCAAGGAACCCATCAGAAAGTAGACACTGTGTTTCCTTTTACAGGATGTTTTTATTATTGAATTTAAATCAAAATATGTTAAGCTGTAAAATCAAAAAGTTTTCACTGGCTTCATTTTTACTCAATGCTGTAGCTTTTCACTAATTGTTTTCCTGAATCTTTGTTTTGTCACTACATATATGCACCTGGGATCTTGTTTGAGGAAAAATCTTAATTATATTTTTACAATCATAATAGTGCCTTAAGTACTTGAATGAAGTATGCAAGGACAAAAATTAGAGGCTTGCGAGACTAAAGCAATGAATGAGAACATAAATCGCTGTGAGTCAAGCATGAGAACTGGGTTTGGATCCAAAGAACTCATGTTTACATTCTAGGATTGGTGGTTTGTGTCTATAACCCCAAGACTGGCAGATGAGGCTACAGAGGAGTGAACAGAAACAGAGAAATCCTAGGGTCTTTCAGGACAGCCAGTCTAGCTACATCAATAATTTCTGTGTACAATGAGACATCCTGTCTTGAAATTAGATGAAGAAAAATGACTCAAACATTCAACATCTACCTGTGACCTGCACACATGTGTTCATATATGAATATATATATGTATATATATATATATATATATATATATATATATATATATATTCACAAGAGAACACTTGTGTAACACACAGTCACACATACAAACACACATACACACACACACACACACACACACACACACTCACACACACAGATGTCTTATTGCATGAAATGCCTAGAGGCCATACCAGAAAAGAAGAAGAGAAAAAAAAAACTTTTGAGGACAGAATTCCTTAGTTGTGAGTAACCTCTCAATACTCTGATTTGCTTTCCATGTCTTTGTGGTTTGGTTTTGTTACTTGGTCTGGTTTTGATCTCATGGTCTTTTAGCCTCAGCCTCCCACTCAAGTGTGGGGATTACAGACATGTACCATCATATTGCTTTTCATACTATACTTGAAATACACTTGCCAATTTTTAATATTAGTCTCTGCTCTAATGGTAAAGGTTTATTTTTGTCATGATACTCTTGATAATTAGCCTAACCCATATAAATTTATCATAATTTATTCTTAAAATGTTGTTATGCAATCTTCTTAAAGGAAAACAAACTCAAAAGAGTGTGATCTGGATTGTCTCTGTACAATATTTGGCACATTGATTCAACAGGCCACAGATCCTGAGTGACTGTAACCTCTTCATTTATAAAGATACATAGTGCCATAATGTACAGAAACCTTAAGTTTGACTTTCAAAACTCTTTTGTCCATTTTCTGTCCATAGCTTCACCAAATTCATCCACCTCTGTACCATAGTTACTATCTAGTATATTCCTGATGCAATGTCTAGCTTAATGTCATTCAAAGCAAGAGTAGTCACACATTAAAAATGTTTAGAATGCCCAATCAAACAAATAGAGCAGAATAGGAGAAAAACTCAGTGATTCTTTTATCTGGAAAAGGTCTGAAACACTGTATGACAATCATGGTGTGCGCTTGGACTCATAGTCCAATTTTTTGTGTTTCTACCCTCTAGTGCTACTTACTGGCAGGTGAAGCCACAATGCTCATGATCTTTTCTAATGATAGCTTGCTTCATGTCTCATTTGAAACATAGATTATTTTTGAGACCTTCCATGACAAGGAGACTATTTGCCCCCACATTCCATATGGTTTAGTTCTAGATTGAACTGCTTAGTAACAAGAAACTCTCAGGCTGTAGAACCTGGCAACTGGCTAAGATTCTAATCTACTCCTTTACTATCTCAACCAGTTTACTTTGGATTGACTCCTTCCTCAGTATGAGTAACCAGATTTTCTAGTATGCTTCAATAACTTTTCAAAATGAACTAATCTCATTTCTTTATCACCGTCTGGATTTTCCCCATAAGTCATATACTTATTAAACCTTCTGTAGATTTGCTCATGTTGCCAATAGATCCTCAGCTTATTTTCACCATCCAGGCAAAAACAAATAACTAGCTTCTTCATTACATGACATCATAGATCACATGGACTTAACAGACAGTTATATAATGATCCATCTGAAGACTACAGATCTTAGTATCCTAGAACTTTCTCTAAAAGAAATCAAAGATTAGGACAGAAATGCAAGTCTTAACAAATGTATGGGAACTGACATAATTCTTTATATTCTCTCTGAACACAATGATGTAAAACCACAAATCGATTAGCACAAGCAACTATCAAACATGCATAAACTCTGGAAGATGAAATAATATAACCCACTGAATGATGAATGATTGGTCCTTGATGATATCAAGGAATTTCTAAAAAAGAAAGTAAAACATAGCATATAAAAGCCCATGGGACACCATGAAATCAGTCATAAGAGGAAAGTATATAGGTCCAAGTGTTTACATTAAAAATGAGAATAATCTCAAATAATGTGAAACTAAGGACCTTATATAGACAAGAACATGCAAAATCCTAAATTAGTAGTTGACAATAAATAATTCAGGGCAGAAATGAAAGAGCAGAAATAAAAAACATAATTTTTTTGTGACACAGATGGTTTGTTGGAAAGAAAAACAAGATCAACAAATCGTGAGCCACACTAACTAAAAGAGTGAGAAAATCCAGATTAATGAGATGAGAGATGAAAGAGAATTGTTATGACAGACATGAATGAAATTTAGAACACCATGAAGACACATGTCAGTATACCCATCCCAGCAAGCTGGACAATCTAAAAGGAATGGAAAAGGATGACTTTCTAGAGGCCTAAGACCTACCAAAATAAACCAAGGTGACAATGCCCAAACTAGATATCTTATGCCACCAAGTAAAATCTCCAGTGCCAGGAAGGAGTTACATCCTGTTGAGTTGTTTGCCAAAACATCACAAGCTATTGCCAAGGCTACTGGTTGCTTGCCACAACCTGATGGTAAGGCCCATTGTTGAAGACAATACTTGTGTCATCAGGCATGGAGAAGTTGAGCTTGTGCCCAGCTAGAAGCTTCACCCTGACTGACTAGTGTTCACAGTCCTGGAAAGTACTCTGTACATTACAGGAGAAATGGAATCATCAATATCACCCAGCTACAAACCCTGAGACCTACAACAGTACCTTACGTGCAAGATATACTGATCTCACTGTGGTACAAATGTCATGGAAATAATCAACGACTTTTTAAAAACATAGATTTAAAGCCCACTCTGTGTGAATGAACCCTTACAAGACACAGCTAAAGTGTCCAAGAACCTGATGTTAGATAGGTCATGAGTTAGGGGAAAATCAAATGCTGTTATTGTGATACATGAACATAGCAATAAAATGACTCTTCATTGCATGCTGCTCTACTCATAAGATCAATGCTTTTCTTAATTATCATTAAAGAAACTTCTTCTTGCAGTAGATTGAAATTAACACAGTGATTCCCAAGTGGACAGTCTGGAGAAAGGGAGAGACCTTGGCGGATTCAGTTCAAAGTCAGATGTCTCTCTCAAACCCCTTCCCTCACGGCTTAGGTGTGGAAAATGAGGCAGAAAAAATCTTAAGAGCTAGACATGATGGATGACTTTAAGAAAACAGGAGAGAGACACATAGGAACTCACAGAGACAGTGGTAGCACGCACAAGGCCAACATAGGTTCAATACAGATGGGGTCACAGCAGTGAGACGAGCTCCCACCCCTAACAACTACGTTTGTAATTGATTCATGCTGGGAAAGGGAAAATCATTTTTTTTAAATGGGTATCAGGGAGACAATCAACCACACCCCAGTACAGACCCCATGGTCAGGAGTAGTTGGCCAATACCAAATGAACTTCAAGAAGTTTATATTTTGTGTATGGGGGATTTGTTTTATTTTTGGTGTTTTTGGAATGTTTTCTCTAGTTAGTTTATTGTTTATTTTGATTTTAGCTTTTCATTTTTTAATTTCTTGAAAGAGGGAGAACAAAAAGTTGGGTTGGTAGGTAGAAAGGTGGGGAGGATCTGGGAAGAGTTGGGGGAGGGGGTATCATAATCAAATATATTATATGCAATATTTCTTAATAAAAATAAATAAAATCAAGGAGTAAATTAAAAAGAATACATCAAAAAGATGATTCAATATGATCAAGTTTCATTCCTTTATTTGACAGAAGCCAGGAATGGTTCAACATCCAGATGTCAATAATTATGATTTGTCACCTATGTGGACAGAAGAACAGAAAATTCATGACTATCACATATGATTCAAGAAGAGATTTTCATAGAAGCCAACATTTCTTCACAAATGAATGTCTTGAAGAAACTGGATTAGATGGGACACGTCTGAATATAATGAAGAGATCTATGTCTAATATATGTTTCTATCTCCTATCTCCTACCATAATATGTATGTATATTTAGGTATGTATAACCTATAGTGAACATTATTCTAATTAGGGAAAAGCTCAAAGCAGTTTTATTAATATCAGGATCAAAATAAGTGTCTGCTTTCTGAATTTTGTTCAATATGGTACTGGAAAGCTTAGCTAGAATACTAAGACAGGAGAAGGAAATAAGAGGAATACCAAAGGGAAAGGAAGAAGTCCAAGTATCCTTGTTTGCAGATGCTGTGGTTCTGTGTATAAGAAACCCCAAGTCTCCAGAAAACACTAAGAACTGTCAAATACTTACAGCAAAGTGGAAGGATACAAAATTGACATATACAACCTGTCACATTTCTATATACAGATAACAAACATGCTGAGGAAGAAACCAGAGAAGCAATTCCACTCACAACCACCTTAAAACAAAAATAAAACCAAAGACCTTGGAGTAAACTGAACCAATGAAGTGAACAACCTCCACAATGGAAACTTTAAAACACCGAGGACAGAAGGTCAAGAATACACTAGAAAAGTTCCCATGCTCACCGGGTGGAAGAACCAGTTTTGTGAAATCGGTTAGTTTAACAAAAACAGTCTACAGATTCAATGCAATTCCCATCAAAATTCTAATGCTAGTCTTCACAACAATAGAAAAAGAAAAACCATCAAAAGTCATGTGGAATCACAAAGGCCTCAGAGAACCAAAGCAATCCTAACCAAAAGACCCAAGACAGGTGGTGGCATCCACCTGTTTCAATTGACATTACAGAGTCATAGTAACCAGAGGAAACTGCATGGTAATGGCACAAAAGTGGATTAACAGAAGAGCCTTACACAAGCCCATGTAGCTACACTCAGCTTTTTTTTTTTTTAATCATAATGCCAAAAATGCTCACTAGGAAAAAGACAACTTCTTTGCCAAATCTGTTTTGAGAAGGTCACATATCCACATGTAGAAGAATGAAAATAGATACTATCTTTCACCCTGAGTAAAAATGAACTTTAAGTGGATCAAAGACCGTAATTTAAGACTTAAAACTATGAAGCTACTAGAGGAAAAAGATGAGGACAGGTAAGGACTTAGTGAGTAGGACTCCTAACTAAGGAAATAAGGCCAACAATTGACAAACAGGGCCTCATTAAAATAAAATCCTTCTGATCAGTACTTTTCATTTGCATTTCCTTGATGCCAAGGATTCTTTTATTGAACATAAATTTTTATTTCATACAACATATTCTGATCACAGTTACCCCTCCCTCAGCTTCTCCCAGATCCTCCCATCTCCCCACTCTCTCTCCCTCCTTACATGTTGTCCAGTTGTGAGTCTCTGCATCGGTTCCCATCCACTGTAGGAAGAAGCTTCTCTGATGATGGCTGAGCAAGATACTGACCTATGACTATAGTAGAATGTTCTTAGGAGACATTTCATTGTTACATTCCTTGAACAGAACAGTAATACTGGGTTTTCCCCGAGGTCCATGGCCTATTTAGTCTCAGGTTCTTGACCAACTGAGCAGTGTTAGCCATGGGTTCCACCTCATGGAGTGGGCAAAAAGTGCTTGGCTACTCCTACAATATTTGTATTGTGCAGGCAGGTGACCCTTGTAGATCAAAGGATTTGTACCTGGCTTGGTGGTTACCTTTCTGCTCTGGTAGCATGCAGAATGCCTTCTAGTACCATGAATACTAGTCAGTATGGGTGAAGGCTCTAGTTATTAACCAGCACTACTTCCCTGTATTAAATGTGCTATGTAACTGTTGTGTTTGGCAATAGTACCTTATTATTGTTTTGTGGTGAACAATCAGTAGATGGCTGAAGGTTTTAAACTCTATCTTTCTTTCTTCCTCTCTTTCTTTCTTTAGTTTTCATTTTACATACCAACCACTGTTTCCCTCCCTCTCCTTCTCCTGTTCTCCCTCCCTTCCCCCCATTCTACCACCATTCACTCCTCATAGTGGTTAAGGCCTCACTTCAGGAGTCAACACAGGCTAGGATACCAAGTTGGGGTAGGACCAAGCTCCCTCCCCCTTGCATTAAGGCTGAGTACTGCATCCCACCATAGGTCTGTGCTACTAGTGTTATATTTTGGAAGTGGTCTCTGTGTCCAATGTACTCAAGTCTACTTCCCACTTTCTCTTCTATCAGGTTCAGAGTAAGTGGATTTATGTTGAGGTCTTTGATACATTTGGACTTGAGTTTTATGCATGGTGATAGACATGGAGCTATTTGCATTTTTCTACATGTCCACATCCAGTTATGCCAGCATCATTTGTTGAAGATGTTTTTTTCCCCATTGTACAGTTTCGGCTTCATTGTCAAAAATCAGGTGTTCATAAGTGTGTGCATTAATGTCAGATTTATCAATTTGATTCCATTGATCCACATGTTGGTTTTTATGCCAATACCAAGCTGTTTTTATTACTATAGCTCTATAGAAGACCTTGAAATCAGGGATGGTGATGCTTCTGGAAGTTCCTTTATTGTACAGGACTGTTTTGGCTCTCCTGGGTTTTTTGTTTTTCCATAAGAAGTTGAGTATTGTTCTTTCCAGGTCTGTGAAAAAAAGTGTTGGGATTTTGATGGGGATTTTGAATTGAACCTATAGATTGCTTTTGGTAAGATTGCCGTTTTTACTGTGTTGATCTGCCCTATACATGAGCATGGCAGATCTTTCCATTTTTTTGATATCTTCTGCAATTTCTTTCTTCAAAGACTTAAAGTTCTTGTCATACAGGTCTTTCACTTGTTTGGTTTGAGTTACCCCAAAATATTTTATATTATTTGTGGCTATTGTAAAGGTTGATGTTTCTCTGATATCTTTCTCAGTCAATTTATCATTTGTATATAGAAGGGCTACTGATTTTTTTTTTTGTTAATCTTGTATCCTTCCTTATTACTGAATGTGTTTATCAGCTGTAGGAGTTCCCTGGTAGAGTTTTTGGGGTCACTTATGTATACTATCTATTACTTTCAAATAGCAAATGTTTTACTTCTTCCTTTCTAATTTGTATCCCCTTGATCTCCTTTTGTTATCCTATTGCTCTAGCTAGAACTTTGAGTACTATATTGAATAGATATGGCAATAGTGGACAGTCTTGTGTTGCTCCTGAGTTTAGTGGAATCACTCTGAGTTTCTTATCAATTTGTTTGATGTTGGCTGTTAGTTTGCTGTATTTTGCCTTTACTATGTTTGGGTATGTTCCTTGTATCCCGGTTCTCTTGTAGACTTTAAACATGAAGGGGTGTTGATTTTGTCTAAGGCCTTTTCAGCATCTAATGAGATGATCATGTGGTTTTTTTCTTCAGTTTGTTCATATGGTGGATTACATTGACAGATTTTCATATGTTGAACCATCCCTGAATCTCTTGGATGAAACCTACTTGAGCATGGTGGATGATTCTTTTGATGTGTTTTTGATTTGGTTTGCCAGTATTTTATTTAGTGTTTTTGCATCAATTTTCATGAGGGATACTGTACTGTAATTCTTTTTCCTATTTGTGACTTTGTGTGGCTTGGGTATCAGGGTAACTAACTGTAGCTTCACAAAAAGCTTTGTTTGGTAATGTTCCTTCTGTTTCTATTGTGCAGAACAATTTGAAGAGTATTGGTATTAGCTCTTCTTTGAAATTTTAGTAGAATTCTGTGATGAAACTCTCTGGCCCTGTGCTTTTTTAGGTTGGGAGACTTTTGATGACTTTTCTATTTCCTTAGGGGTTATACGTCTATTTAAATTGTTTATCTGATCTTGATTTAATTTTGGTATGTGGTACCCATTCAGAAAATTGTCCATTTCTTTTACATTTTCCAATTTTGTGGAGTGGAGGTTTTCGAAGTGTGACCTGATGATTCTCTGGATTTCCTCAGTGTCTGTTGTTATGTCCCCCTTTTCATTTCTTATTTTGTTGATTTGGATATTCCTTCTCTACCTATTGGTTAGTTTGGATAAGGGCTTGTGTATCTTGTTGATTTTCTCAGAGAACCAACTCTGTGTTTCATTGATTCTCTGTATCGTTTTCTTTGTTTCTATTTTATTGATTTCAGCCCTCAATTTGATTATTTCCTGTTGTCTACTCCTCCTGCATAGTTTGCTCCTTTTTTTTTTTTTTTTGGTTTTGGTTTTTTCAAGACAGGGTTTCTCTGTGTAGCTTTGCGCCTTTCCTGAAACTCACTGGTAGTCCAGGCTGGCCTCGAACTCACAGAGATCCGCCTGGCTCTGCCTCCCAAGTGCTGGGATTAAAGGCGTGCGCCACCACCGCCCCGCCTAGTTTGCTCCTTTTTCTTCTAGCTTTCAGGTGTGCTGTGGAGATTTCTCCCTCTTCTTTATGTGGGCGCTTTGTGCTATGAACTTTCCTCTTAACACTGCTTTCATAGTGTCCCTTAAGTTTGGGTATGTTATGCCTTCCTTTTCATTGAATTGTAAGAAGTCTTTGATTTCTTTCTTTATTTCTTCCTTGACCCAGTGATGGTTTCTTGAGCATTGTTCAGTTTCCATGAGTTTGTAGGTTTCCTGCAATTTATATTATTGTTGAATTCTAACTTAAAGCCATGGTGGTCTGATAAGATTCAGGGTCTTATTCCAATTTTTTTGGTATATGTTGAGATTTGCTTTGTTACCAAGTATGTGGTCCATTTTGAGGAATTTCCATGAGGTGCTGAGAAGAAGGTATATTCTTTTGTGTTTAGGTGAAATATTCTGGAGATATCTGTTAGGTCCATTTGAGTGATAACATCTGTTAGAGTCCTTATTTCTGTTAAGTTTCTGTCTGGCAGACCTGTCCAGTGGTGAGAGTGGGGTGTTGAAATATCCCACTATTAGTGTGTGGGGTGTGATGTGTGATTCATGCTTTCATATTTTTTTTAAATGTAGGTGCCCTTGTACTTGGGGCATAAATGACTTTGTCTTGATGAATTTTTCCTTTGATGAATATGAAATGTCCTTCTCCATCTCTTTTGATTAATTTTAATTTGAAGTCTATTTTGTTAGGCATTAGGATAGCTACACCAGCTTGTTTCTTAGGACCATATGACTGGAAAATCTTTTCCCAAAGCTTTACTCTGATGTAATGTCTTGTCTTTGAGGTTGAGATGTGTTTCTTGTATGTAGCAGAAGGATGGAACCTGGTTTCATATCCATTCTGTTAGTCTGTGTCTTTTTATAGGAGAATTGAGTCCATTGATATTGTGAAATATTAATGACCAGTGATTGTTAATTCCTGTTATTTTTGGTTTTGTTGGTGATGGATGTTGTGTGTGTGTGTGTGTGTGTGTGTGTGTGTGTGTGTTTCTCTTCTTTGGGATTTGCAGTTGTGTGGTTATCTATATTGCCTGTTCATGGGTGCAAATAACTTCCTTTGGTTCCTTTGGTTGGAGTTGTTCTTCTAGTACTTTGTGTAGGGCTGGATTTGTGGAAATGTATTGTTGAAATTTCGTTTTGTCATAGAATATCTTTTTTTCTCCATCTATGGTGATTGAGAGCATTGCTGGGTACAGTAATCTGGGCTGGCATGCATGATCTGTTAGTGTCTGCAGAATGTCTGTCCAGGACCTTCTGGCTTTCAGAATTTCCATTGAGAAGTTGGGTGTAATTCTGATAGGTCTCCCTTTATATGTTGCTTGTCCTTTTTCCTTTGCTGCTCTTTAGATTCTTTCTTTATTCTGTATATTTAGTGTTTTGATTATTATGTGGTGAGGGGACTCTTTTTGGTCAGTTCTATTTGGTGTTCTGTAAGCTTCTTGTATCTTCACAGGCATGCCTTTTTTAGGTTGGGAAAGTTTTCTTCTATGATTTTGTTGAATATACTTTCTGTACATTTGAACCGGAATTCTCCTTCTTCTATCCCTATTATTCTTAGATTTAGTATTTTCATGCTGTCCCCAGATTTCCTGGATGTTTTATGTTAACAATTTGCTGGATTTAAAATTTTCTGTGACCAATGATCTATTTCCTGTATCATATAGTCAATGCCTGAGAGTCTCTCTTCCATCTCTTGTATTCTCTTGGTTATGCTTGCCTCTCTGTAGTTTCTGTTCATTTACTCAGATTTTCTGTTTCCAGCATTCCCTCCGTTGGTGTTTTCTTTACTGCCTCTATTTCACTTTTCAAGTCTAGAATTGTGTCTTTCACAAGTTTGATTGCTTTTTCTTTGGTTTCTTGGCTTTCTTTAAGGAAGTCAATGATTTTTTTTCCAATTTTTTGTTTGTCTTTTCCTCCATTTCTTTAAGGGAATTTTTCATTTCTCTTTAAGGGCCTCTATCATCTTCATAAAGTTATTTTTATGATAGTTTTCTTGTGGTTCGTCTGCATTGGGATGTTCAGGTCTTGCTGATGTAAGCCCCTATTTCTAGCGATGTCATATTGCTCTTTATGTTGTTGAATGTGTTTTCACACTGCCGTCTACGCATTTCTTCCTTCAATCCATACAGGTGGAGTCCGTGCCTCCAGGAGTCCCTGTTCCTCCTATCAGTCCAGGTGGGGCCTGTGGCTCCGGTGGTCACTCTTCTTCCCGTTCAGTGCAGGAGGGGCATGTGAGATCCCTCGTTTGTACCACAAGGGTAATTGGCAAGTGGGCAGGGGAAGATGCTGCTGCTGAGTCTCTTGGAATCTTCTTCCCAATCAGTGTCGGGGGGGGGGGCTGTGTCTCCAGCTCCAGTGGTCACTGGTGCCTTGGAGTATAGTTGACCAGGGAGGGAGAGGCTGCTGCCCAGACTCTGGGGCTGCACTGGGTACAGGGAGGGGCATGGTATGTGCCCCAGGGACCGTGGGCAAGAGAACTAGGCTGCCCAGTTTTGAGTTCAGGGCCTTACCTCTTCTTCCCCAATCTTAAACATTCTAAAGTAGTTATAGTGATTTGTATTTTTTTTCCTTTAAGAACTCTACTTAGCTCATTTCTAAAAGCTGGATTGGTTATTTCTTTATTGTTTATGTATTTGTACCTGAGAGTGTGTTATATGAGCATGTGGGTGTACATGCATGTGTGTTGAGCTATGTATATGTGTGTGCATGTGTATGCATTTATATGGAGGGGAGCCAACAGTTGACGTTTGTTATGTTCCTTAATCATTCATCCACCCACCATGTTTTTTGAGATAAGCTCTCTCAGTGGACTTGGCACTCATCAGCTCAGTTAGGGGGGCTGACCAGTGAGCTTAAAGTGTTCACCTGCTTCTACATCTGCTCCCAGTTTTGGGGTTATAGGTATATGCCACCATGCTTGGCTCCTTATGTAGATGCTGGGAATCAGAGCTCACTTTCTTATGCTTGTGTGGCAGGCACTTTACAGGCTGAGCCATCACCTAAGTCCATGTGTATTTTTGATATTAGCCTTCTATCATGTTCTATCTGGTAAAGATGTTTGTGCCATTCTATAAGCTTTCTCCAGTGATTGGCATGCTTCCTTAACTGTTCAAAAGCAACAGGGAACACAGCATATTGGTGCTAAATGGTTCTGAGGAAACCACCAATGTGGAATGAGGCAGTGAACTCATCCTCAAACACACATCCACCACCACCACCACCACCACCACCACCACCACCACCACCACCACCACCACTATCCACCACACCATACCTCACTCAGGACAGAAAAGAGACAGGGAACACAAGAGGGATGAATCATCCAGGCTGGTATCAAGAGAATAAATGAGAGGAAAGTGAGTAAGGATGAAACAAAGCAAAAATGTTATTCATTGGTGATAGAAGTTTAAACTGGTATATGCTTTATGAAAATCATTGTGGATGTTCCTCAAAAACCTAAACAATGGAGCTATAATATAAAACCCAGCTATACTACTCTTGGACATCTATCAAAAGGACTATATATCCTACTACAGCAATACTTGACATCCATGTTTATTACTGCTGTACTTTTGGATACAGGGAGTCACTATGAATCTCTGGCTGTCCTGGAACTCACTATGTAAACGAGGCTGGTCTCAGACTCATAGAGATCCAGCTGCCTCTGCCTCCTGAGGACTGGAGTTAAAGATGTGCTCCACTAAGTCTGGCTGCTGCTTCATTCTCAATAGCAAAGACATCATTCTAGATGTCAACCGACAGATTAAAAGATAACAATAATGTGATATGTGTGTACATACAATGGAATTTTGCTACAAAGAAAAATGAAGTTAGGAAATTGAATGGAACTGGAAAAACCTATGACATCAGGTAATCAAGGCTCAAAACAACCCATCTATGTTCTCTCCCTCATATGCATATCTTAGCTTCTAATTTTCATGTATAGTTAATGTGAAAACATGAGGAAAATACAAAGAGCCCCATGAATTCTGACTTTAAATAACTGATTCTTTAAAAAAACTTAAATAGCCCAAAGTAGCTAAATAGTGTCAATGCTTTGCTGCTCAAACATTTCTTTTTCTGACGGCATTGCAGTTTCCCACTCTGAAGTTTTGTAGTACTCAAAGTACTAGTGCATCGATAACTTGCAGGAAACATCTTTGCTATTGTATCACAAGAATGGCTTTCCCTTCCATTTGCAATACTTGTCCATACAGGGACTTTGAAGGTCTCCTTATGTTGGTCTGTGGGCATACCCTTCTCATGAGTAAGTACACATTTGTTCATGTCTCCCCAGTAAGAATACCCCAAACCATGTGCTAATCAACTCAGTTCACTTTATTAGAAGAACCTTAAATAGAATAGATGTCTTTTGCTTTCAAAGCTAAGCAACATTGGGCTTGGTTAGTACTTGGATGGGAGCCTTAGTCCATAAGAGCAACATGTCCCTAAATTCTTTTCTAGGCCCCATCCTACTATTACACTGACAAAGAAAACAAAATGAAAAACCTGGGGATATCCAAGCCATAATCGGGATAGAAAGGTTTAATAGTGTCAAGGTAATTGTATAAAGACAGCCACTTAGTATCCATGTAGACACACCAGAATTCTACTCTGGTTCTTCTGTTAGAAAAACATAGCAAGAAGCCAAATTCCCCAATTCAGTGATGATGCCCAAGGTCAGAGGTGAGCTTCAGTCCATCATGGACCAGCTCTCCTTCAGTCATCTGTCCCACTGTTCATATGTGGGCCTGCAGACTGTCATTGTGGTTGTAGACATCTGTATTCCAACTTTTGAAGGTGTGTGAGGATTAGCGTCTACAATCTACAGAGGATCCTTCTACTCCCTACCTTCTTGCCAAATTCAAGTTCAAAATCAATGAAGTGTCCTAATAGAGACACTATGTGTCCTTGAGACAAGCCCCTTTCGTGTCCTGTGTTTGTTTGCAATGAGATCATGAAGCTATTGAATTTAGAAATTTCAGAAGGCCCTATAACGCCTTCAATTCATCAACTATTACTTGGAGATGGTGGTACATGATGCTAATGATAATTGCCATGACAACTAATAATGCCCTGCTCATGACTCTGTTACTGTACCACAGCAAAATATCTGGGTTTTGCTTCTCTCTCAGGGGAGATCTTTACATGGACTGTGCCCGATGCCACCCTCAGATGCCATGGGGGCACCGAGTAGGCACTGCTGAACAAAGGCAGGCTGTGCTTGCTCTGGGCATTTCAGATCGCTCTCATTGTTTGGCATTTCTCTTGATCCAGTTCATCTCACCACCACAGAGGTCTGCTTTTTTATTTTATGATTTTTAAAACTGAATTTGGATGACTGGTGTTATTTCTACAGAAAAGATGACAGTGACTCCTTATTTTACATATTTAACACAGCTTTTTAAGAACTCTAATTTTCTCAAATATAATTTTATATGCATGTATGTGTATGTACGTGTTGCGTGCATAGGCATATTTGTGTGTGAACCTATGCAACTAGGTGGAAGTGCACATTGCTCATATGTGAGCATGTTCATGTGGAGACAGGAAAACAACCTCTGGTGGCACCATCAGAAACTCTGTCCACCTCCTTGAAGACAAGGACTGTTGACCTGGAGTTCACCAATGAGGATAGAATGGCCACTGAGTGACCCCAGGGGCCTCCCTGTGTCTCCCTGCCCAGAGCTAGGATTACAGGCACCCAGCACCACCACAGCTGGCCTTCTACCATGGATTCTAGAGAACTCAGGTTCTCATAGTTGTGAGGCAGGTACAGTACTAATAGAGTGAGCTTTATAGCCCTGCATCCTATATTACAAACAGAAGTGTAAGGAGTTCAATTGCTTACCTTCTGCTAAGAGACCTGAAGAAATTCTACTTAATTACATGGCAAAATTCTGAGGAAAGAATATGAACAAGTGAAAATTTAAAAAAATCTTCTGATGTGTGACTCCCTCCTGTGTTCTGTGTTGTACAAGGGATGTTCTAGGTCACTCCGCATGCAGACATAAATACTATGCTCCTGAGGTACCCACACATCACAACCTACATGGTGTAGGCACCACCTCTAGACTGGAGATCACCATGAAGAGACCGAGGATATTCAGCCCAGAGTTTGGACATGAGCTCCCTGATTGGGGGATCCCAGTGTCTGAATAGGGTTTTGGTTACTTGGTGTTTGACCCTTTGTGATTCAGGAAATGTACAAAGACCCAGGTCTCAGCACCTGGGAGGCAGGTTGCTTGGTAGTTGTTTTGTATCTCTGGGGCTTACAACGCTGTTGCTTCAGAGAGGTAGTAGCAACCAATCACTGTCTACTCCATGAGCCACAGTGTGAGGTAGCATGAAGTGAAAAACATCAGCTAAGTGTTAGCACTAGACTTTTATTGATTACTGAGGTTTGAATCCTGAAATACTAAACATCTCGATGATTTTGTTCCTGGAAATTCTTAAACAAGCAATGCCTCAAGGGCCAAGTTCACACATGGAAAGACATGGGAATGTTTGGAAGGTTTGTTGTGACTTTTGGAATTATGAGCTTTTGCTAGCAGTGCTGACGTCACGGGACTATTCTTCCTCTTTTGAAGAGGGAACACTTGGTTCTTTACTCCTACGTGGTATTCCATACTTATTCCGAAGACAAATGAACACAAAGAATGGAAAAATAACAAGAATCGGAATAATGTATACCCAATTATTTTTCTTGGATTTCATTTGCTTTGGAGGTGCAGGTGGAGCTGGAGTTGGAGATGGAGGTGGAGGTGAAGTTGGAGGTGGAGTTGGAGGTGCAGGGCCACTGTCCACACTCCCCCCAAAGCCACGTGCCACGCAAAATGGTGGGTTCCAACCAGAGTTGCAGTGGCAGTGGTTTAAATTGTTACAGACCCCTTGCATATTGCATGTCTCTGGTGAACAATGATTTATCCAAATCGACTTATTGACACACTTCTTATTAATGCACACGTGCTCTGGACCACAGTCTGTGCCATCTTTCACGTGGCCAATGTCAGGTATTGTCATTCCAAAATGGTAGTCAGTCCCCCAACAGGTGACACCATTAAGATGTGTCCAGTGAACACTGGAATGGTCTTTCAAAGAAGGAAGAGCTTTTATGTTCTCACACTGCACTCTCCCACAGAGGATGTCTGAGTCCTTACATCTTAAGTATGTACCCCTGAATAGACCACAGTTGCCAAAACGGTCACCTTGGCTGTTGATTTCCCTGTAGCATCTCTGAGCTGCGCTCCTGGCTTCTTTGCCAAAGATCTGCTGACACTGTACATCTCGGTTATTACATCTCTTTTCATAGCAGTAGCCACCATCTTTACAGGAGCTCCCATCAAGCAAATACACATCCTTAGGGCACTCATGTGAAAGTCCATTGCACCATTCTGGAAGGTCACATTCATTGTCCTTTGCTCTGCACACTGTGCCAGATGGCATGATCTGGCAATCTTTGCAGCAAAGCCCAAAAGCACAGGCAGCTCCACCTTGGAGGGTACAGCCCCTTGTACAACATGGATCTGCTGTACATTTTTTCCAAGATCCACAATCACACTGCTCTCCATCATCAACCACACCATTCCCACAGGACTTTAATTTGTATGTGCCTATTGGCTTCTTTTCCTTGCGCATACAGTTGGCAGTAGTAGCATAGACTTTCCAAAAGTCAGCATAACTGCAGTTACTGAATTTGAGGGTGCCACTGTCTGTTGGAGCCATTAAGCATCGTTCCATTCCACAGGTACATGAACCCTCATCATGCAGCATACCCAAATTATGACCTATTTCATGTGCTGTAATTTGTCCAAAATGAAAAAGATTATCTCCGATCAGACGATCAACTCCACAATTATTCCATGGCATACAAACAGTTCCAATATGGGCTAAACCAAGATACTGTTGAAAATCATATAGCACAAAAAGATGTGCAATATCATTTTGAATACGATTATTAAGGCTGATACCGTTCCAAATACAAAAGTCTGTCAGGAGATCATGTATGTCATTCACTGTTATTTGATTTCCTTCATTCCACATCTCAACTCCAAGCAAAACTACCTCAACATCCAGTGTAAGGTAAATCTCATTTATTAATCCAACAATGATCAATATTTCCTGTAATACACGAGATTGATTGCCATTCAGATAATGAATTCGCTCATGGTCAACAACCAGTGCCAGCTCAAGAAAACTCTTGTGGGTCCACCAGCCCTCATACCCACTTTGCATCAGTGTGGGGTTATCATTCCCATGGAGCTTCATTTGCCATGCTAGCTCCTTTTCGGTCAATGCGCACCTCATGGGGAGTAATTGTGTCTCCTCACTGTGTATCTTGCGAACTAAATGTTCAAATGTGGAAGAAAGGTTCTTGGGCTTGATTTCATATACTGTCCCATTTATCTGTAATATTCCTTGAATGCCTCCAAAACAGGTGGTAAGAGCAACCATGGAGTCAGGGTCTCCATCCATATAGCCATGGTAGTAGCAATCCTTCTGGACAAAAGGCTGGTCCTTGTGTAGAGCACCTTGGTCAGTGTAAGTGAATACAGAGAGCTGTCTAGATATGAAAGCCTTTTTGACTTTCATGTAGATAAAATGTCTCTGACCCCCAAAGTGCAAGCTATAGGTCAGCCATCCCATAGCCCACATTGTTCTGTTGCCTGTGACCCGTAAGGGTATCACTACTTCTGGGAGGCTGGTGTGTTGAGCATGCTCAGTCAAGGGCCATGTGGAAAGAAGGATCAACATCTCCAACCAGAGGTGCAGATGAGTTATCCTCGTGTGCACCACAGCCTCACCCATAACCACCATGTCCCATGAGACATCAAAGGAGGAAATGCTTTGTCTTGGCTGCATGCAGTGCTGACTCTCAATGGTCTGTCTTCTGGCTGAGTTGATGCATTAGAGCAGCAAGACTAAATGACATAGGAAGAAGAAGGCAGACACAGGAGTAGCTTATTTATGGGCAGGCCAAGGTAGAAGAGAGAGCCAGGCATGAGATTAAATGGCTCAGGTATTGGTCTAAGGCACAACTCCACATAGTGCATTTGATTTGCTGTTTAATTTTGTTGAAGTACAGTCAAACTATGGGTGTAAGTAAGAATTATAATTTGTTCATGTTAATGCCTTCTATACCTACATAAAGAACTCTTATTTTTAACATATTGCTTCTTAAATATACCACTTCACATACCTACAATAAATATTTAAAGCAAAAGGTGTCATTAGACAGTGGTCATACATCATATTTTAATAAGGCAAAGTTGATATCTACGTATCAATTTAGAATACATACAAAGTGTTCTTTCAATTTCCAATAATGAGTTATTGAGTTAATTTACATTGGAGAAATTTGTAAATACTGCTTATATTACTTTTCAATTATCAGTTCATTACACACACACACACACACACACACACACACACACACACACACACATCTCTACACAGTAAATAATTACTTTTTCTATCTTAGTTCAAATCTGTGTACTTGAAAAATTTCAAAGCAACCCTATTCAAAAGCTGATGACCAGAGTTTCTAAGGCCTGGTGGTGGTAGCTATTGATACCTTTTTTCTAATTAGACCTGACAGTCCTGTCTCCTAGTATTCCAAATATGCTTGTGTTCATATGTCAGTGCTCCTGCCAGCTTTAGTCAGAAGAGCTCCTGTTTGTGTTGTGTTCCTAGAAACGTGGTATTTACATAGACAGCTTGGCAACTTGGCTGAAGTCTGAAGTCACTGAGAGATATATTTCAAACATATCTCACGCTTATTTAATAATTTATATATGTGTTCCACACTGTTTCTTAATTCAATTCTCAATTTTTTCACCAGACCAAGGAACCCAGCAGAAAGTAGACACTGTGTTTCCTTTTACAGGATGTTTTTATTATTGAATTTAAATCAAAATATGTTAAGCTGTAAAATCAAAAAGTTTTCACTGGCTTCGTTTTTAATCAATGCTGTAGCTTTTCACTAATTGTTTTCCTGAATCTTTGTTTTGTCACTAAATATATGCACCTGGGATCTTGTTTGAGGAAAAATCTTAATTGTATTTTTACAATCATAATAGTGCCTTAAGTACTTGAATGAAGTACGCAAGGACAAAAATTAGAGGCTTGCGAGACTAAAGCAATGAATGAGAACATAAATCGCTGTGAATCAAGCATGAGAACTGGGTTTGGATCCAAAGAACTCATGTTTACACTCTAGGATTGGTGGTTTGTGTCTATAACCCCAAGACTGGCAGATGAGGCTACAGAGGAGTGAACAGAAGCAGAGAGATCCTAGGGTCTTTCAGGACAGCCAGTCTAGCTACATTAATAATTTCTGTGTACAATGAGACATCCTGTCTTGAAATTAGATGAAGAAAAATGACTCAAACATTCAACATCTACCTGTGGCCGCACACATGTGTTCATATATTATATATATATATATATATATATATATATATATATATATATATATATATATATATATATTCACAAGAGAACACTTGTGTAACACACACTCACACATACACACACACACACACACACACACACACACACACACAGACAGATATCTTATTGCATGAAATGCCTAGAGGCCATACCAGAAAAGAAGAAGAGAAAAAAAACTTTTGAGGACAGAATTCCTTAGTTGTGAGTAACCTCTCAATACTCTGATTTGCTTTCCATGTCTTTGTGGTTTGGTTTTGTTACTTGGTCTGGTTTTGATCTCATGGTCTTTTAGCCTCAGCCTCTCACTCATGTGTGAGGATTACAGACATGTACCATCATATTGCTTTTCATACTATACTTGAAATACACTTGCCAATTTTTAATATTAGTCGTTGCTCTAATGGTAAAGGTTTATTTTTGTCATGATACTCTTGATAATTAGCCTAACCCATATAAATTTATCATAATTTATTCTTAAAATGTTGTTATGCAATCTTCTTAAAGGAAAACAAACTCAAAAGAGTGTGATCTGGATTGTCTCTGTACAATATTTGGCACATTGATTCAACAGGCCACAGATCCTGAGTGACTGTAACATCATCATTTATAAAGATACATAGTGCCATAATGTACAGAAACCTTAAGTTTGACTTTCAAAACTCTTTTGTCCATTTTCTGTCCATAGCTTCACCAAATTCATCCACCTCTGTACCATAGTTACTATCTAGTATATTCCTGATGCAATGTCTAGCTTAATGTCATTCAAAGCAAGAGTAGTCACACATTAAAAATGTTTAGAATGCCCAATCAAACAAATAGAGCAGAATAGGAGAAAAACTCAGTGATTCTTTTATCTGGAAAAGGTCTGAAACACTGGATGACAATCATGGTGTGTGTTTGGACTCATAGTCCAATTTTTTGTGTTTCTACTCTCTAGTGCTACTTACTGGCAGGTGAAGCCACAATGCTCATGATCTTTTCTAATGATAGCTTGCTTCATGTCTCATTTGAAACATAGATTATTTTTGAGACCTTCCATGACAAGGAGACTATTTGCCCCCACATTCCATATGGTTTAGTTCTAGATTGAACTGCTTAGTAACAAGAAACTCTCAGGCTGTAGAATCTGGCAACTGGCTAAGATTCTAATCTACTCCTTTACTATCTCAATCAGTTTCTTTGTATTGACTCCATCCTCATTATGAGTAACCAGATTTTCTAGTATGCTTCAATAACTGTTCAAAATGAACTAATCTCATTTCTTTATCACCGTCTGGATTTTCCCCATAAATCATATACTTATTAAACCTTCTGTAGATTTGCTTATGTTGCCAATAGATCCTCAGCTTATTTTCACCATCCAGGCAAAAACAAATAACTAGCTTCTTCATTATATGACATCATAGATCACATGGACTCAACAGACAGTTATATAATGATCCATCTGTAGACTACAGAATAAACAATCTTAGTATCCACAGAGCTTTCTCTAAAAGAAATCAAAGATTAGGACAGAAATGCAAGTCTTAACAAATGTATGGGAACTGACATAATTCTTTATGTTCTATCTGAACACAATGATGTAAAACCACAAATTGATTAGCACAAGCAACTATCAAACATGCATAAACTCTGGAAGATTAAATAATATAACCCACTGAATGATGAATGATTGGTCATTGATGATATCAAGGAATTTCTAAAAAAGAAAGTAAAACATAGCACATAAAAGCCTATGGGACACCATGAAATCAGTTATAAGAAGAAAGTATATAGGTCCAAGTGTTTACATTAAAAAATGAGAATAATCTCAAATAATGTGAAACTAAGGACCTTATATAGACAAGAACATGCAAAATCCTAAATTAGTAGTTGACAATAAATAATTCAGGGCAGAAATGAAAGAACAAAAACAAAAAATACAAAATTTTTGTGACACAAAAGTTTTGTTGGAAAGAAAAACAAGATCAATAAACTGTGAGCCACACTAACTAAAAGAGTGAGAAAATCCAGATTAATGAGATGAGAGATGAAAGAGAATTGTTATGACAGACATGAATGAAATTTAGAACACCATGAAGACACATGTCAGTATACCCATTCCAGCAAGCTGGACAATCTAAAAGGTATGGAAATGAATGACTTTCTAGAGGCCTAAGACCTACCAAAATAAACCAAGGTGACAATGCCCAAACTAGATATCTTATGCCACCAAGTAAAATCTCCAGTGCCAGGAATGAGTTACATCCTGTTGAGTTGTTTGCCAAAACATCACAAGCTATTGCCAAGGCTGTTGGTTGCTTGCCACAACCTGATGGTAAGGCCCATTGTTGAAGACAACACTTGTGTCATCAGGCATGGAGAAGTTGAGCTTGTTTTTCTTTCCAACAAACCTTTTGTGTCACAAAAATTTTGTATAAATTAAACTTTAATTTTGTAAATTATACAAAAACTTTAAATTATCCATTTACCTTTTGCCTCTGGACTTTTCTACATCTGTAAATCTTACTCTTACTCCATGGTTTGCTGTGTAGCTAGCTGGGTGGCTGGCCCCTGATGACCTCCTCCTTCTCTGGCTCCTTCTTTCTATCCTCTTCTTCTAGATTTCTCCTTCTACATTTTCTCTCTGCCTGCCAGCCCTGACTATCCTTTCTCCTGCCTTGCTATTGGCCATTAGGTTCTTTATTAGAACATCAGGTGTTTTAGACAGGCACAGTAACACAGCTTCACAGAGATAAATAAATGCAACATAACAAAAGTAACACACCTTAAAATAATATTCTACAACAGCTAAGGTGGGCATTTATAAGTAAAAATGAGCCTCTGTGTGTGATTTATTTGGGAGATGGGTGGTGGGCCCTCCAAAAAAGGAAAAGAACAACCAACAACAATATAATATATAAAAAAATTGAAATAACACTTTGCGTTTTAACTGACCATTATGGATTAAAGATGGATATTAACAATAGAAACAGTGGAAAGTTTACAACTCATGGAAGCTGAACAACTAACCACTGAATGAAAATTGAGTCAAGACAGAAATCATAAGAAAATTAAAAGTGTCTTAGAATTAAATGAAAATGAAAACACAGCATACTCAAACAAATGGGACACAATGAGAGCTGTTCTAAGAAGCAAGTTTATAGCACTAAGTGTCAACATAAAATGCTGAAGAAATTTCATCATAGTAACTTAGGTGACATGCTTGAAAGCTCTAGAAAAACAAGAAGAAATAATACACAAAAAGAGTAGATGTGAAAAAACAATCAAACTCAGGGCTAAAAATCAATGAAATTAAACCAACAGCAGCAACAAAAACAAAATACAAAGATTCAATGAAACAAAGACTTGACCTTTGAGAAAGTCAACAGGATTCAGAAATCTTTAGCCAAATTAACCAGAAGATGGACAGAGAAGAGCTGAATTAATAAAATTAGAGATGAAAAAGGAGCCGTTGCAACAAATACGAAAAAAATCCAGAGAATCACAAAGATATAACTTAAAAATCTGTCCTCCACCAAACTGGAAATAGATTAATTTCTTGATATATATGATCTACAAAAGTTAACAATTAGTAGACGCATAACCCCTTACTGAGACAGAAGCAGTAACTAAAAATCTCCCAGCATCACCCCCCCCACCCCCCAAAAGAAGGGCTGAATGAATTCAGCACAGTTCTACAAGACCACTGAAGAACCACTAATGTCAATACTCAATGAACTATTTCACAAATAATGAGTGGTATCTTCAGCAAAGGAGCCTTACCACCAAGATGTGGAGAATCCTGGATGGACTGTCAGTAGTAGGTTGTGAAATTTTGAGGGCTCTATGGAACCACCTTTGGCCAATGATTCAAAAAGGTGCAACCCATGAAAGTTTTTTTCTAACTAGAAAATGAGATAAAGTAAACTAAAAATTGAAATAAGTTACATAATTTCTTCAGAGTATGAAGAGTAGCAATATGATAGCTTTTATTTTCATTGCATGATCGAAGTATATTCGTCTGGCCCATCATAGATTGCAGGGATGTTCTATCAGTAGCATATAGTACACACAATAGCATTTCTCCCACCAGGACACTAAAAATTACTATGTGGGAAATTCCATTAAATGGTAAAGATAGTTTTCGAAACAATGGTTCTATTCTGTGTTAGTTGAAGTGGCTGAAGTTGAAGCGCTAGTCTCTTCTCCCTCGAGTGATGATTCAGTTGTCTCTTTGTCCTCAGGTGATGGTGTAGTATCCGAAAAAAGCCAAAGAAATAAAAGTGAAAGAAAAACCGCAAAAGAAATAGGAAATAACCAACTTAGTAAGTTATTTTTCTGTGATTTCTTCACCCTCTCCTTCTCCTTGTCCTTGTCCTTCTCCTTGTCTTTGTCCTTCTCCTTGTCCTTGTCCGTGTCCTTGTCCTTCTCTGTCTCATTAGTTTCGTTTCCAGGTGGACCACTGTCAATACTCCCTCCAGTTCCGTTTACCAGGCAGTGTGGTGGGTTCCAGCCAGGATTGCAATGGCAGTGATGTTTATTATTGCAGACTCCATTCTTGTTGCAGGTCTCTGGTGAACAATCACTTCTCCAAAGTGACTTACTGACGCACTTTCTGTTAATGCACACATGCTCTGGACCACAGCTTGTGCCATCTTTTATGTCCCCCAGGTCAGGGATGGTCATCCCAAAGTGGTAGTCAATGCTCCAGCAGCTGACTCCATTGAAATGAGTCCAAAGTGCAGTATAGTGGCTCATCCAAAAGGGAAGCTTTTTCACTTTGTTACACTGAACTCTTCCACAGAGGATATCTGAACTATTACATTTCACATATACATTGTCCATGATTCCACAGTTACCAAAACGATCACCATAAGTATTGAGTTCCTGGTAGCAACTATCAGATGCTTTCCTGGCATCCTTGCCAAAAACTCTCCGGCAGTGTTCGTCATGGCTGTTACATCTTTTTTCATAGCAGTAGCCACCATTAGTGCAAGAGCTCCCATCCTGCATAAAAACATCTTCAGGGCACTCATGTGAAGTTCCATTACACCATTCTGGAAGGTCACATTCATTCTCTGAAATTCTACACAGAGTGCCAGATGGCAGGATTTGGCATAGGTTGCTGCAGCATAGCCCAGTGGCACAGTCAGCTTCAGCCTTGAGAGTACAGCCAGGCAGACAACAGAGACTATATCTACACTCTTCAAGGGATCCACAATCACACTCCTCGCCTTGATCAATTACCCTGTTCCCACAGAACTTAAATGGGAAGATAGCTGAAGAGTTGGGCTTATTGTGCATACAGCTTGATTTGGCTGTGTTTTCCCACAACACAGCGTAACTACAGTTGCTGAATTTTCTGGATCCTTCCATTGTAGCAGACATCACACATGGTTCCATTCCACATGTACAAAATATCCCATCATGGGGCATGCCCAAATTATGACCTATCTCATGTGCCACGATATGTCCAAAGTTGAAGAAATTCTCTCCCAAAAGACTCTCAACACCACAACCAAATGTCTTATTACATATTGTTCCAACATAGGCTATGCCAAAATAGTTACTAAAATTATAATTCACAAGGAGATGTGCAATGTCATGTGGTATGTAAGAATCAAGGTTTTCTCTCTTCCACTTACAAAATGTTGGCAAGAGAGTATATATATCTTTCACTGGTATGGGGTTTTTATTATTCCAGATTTCCAGTCCTAGTAAATCCACGTTAATATCAGCTGGAAATAAGAAGAAATTTAGTCCACTCATAATCATGAATACATCTTGTATCACAAGAGAAGCATTACTTTTTCGATAAAGGAATTGTTTATGGTCTATAACCAATGCCATTTCAATATACAGTCTGTGAGTCCACCAATCCCCATAGACAATTTGTGTTACAGAAGAGTCATCATCCTCTTGAAGTCTCACTTGCCCTGCTCCGTCTTCATCTGGTAATCCACATCTCATGGAAGGTAACTGAGCTTTGTCATTGTCTATCTTGTAGACCAGATGTTCAAATGTGGAAGAAGCGCTCTTGGGTTTAATTTCATAAGCTGTATCATTTATCTGTAGTGTTCCTTGCAAGCCCCCAAAACAGGTGGTAAGAGCAACCATGGATTCTGGGTCCCCTTCCACAAAACCAAGGTAGTAACAGTCATTCTGGACAAAAGGTCGGTCCTCAAAGAGGACTCCTTGGTCACTGTAGGTGAAGACAGAGAGATGTCTGGATACCAAAAAATTCTTGGGCTTCATGGAGATAATGTGTCTCTGGCCTCCAAAGTGCAGGCTATAGGACTTCCAGCCTGCAAGACTCATGTGTCTACTAGAGACAGCTACCCTCAAGGGTATCACTACTTCTGGAAGGCTTTTGAATTCAGCACACCAGCTCAGGGGCCATACAGAAGGAAAGAACAACACCTTCCACCATAGCTGCAAGAGACTGATCCTCACCTGTACTAGAGCCTCACTCATAGCCACCTTGTCCTACTAGAGAGAGCAAAGGAGAATGGGATGTGGTTCTGCTGCCTTGGTATTTCCTTTGCTTTGATCTCATGCAGCACTGACCTTTAATGGTCTGTCTTCTGGAAGACTGGATCCATCAGAGCAGGAGGACCTTAAGAAACAGGGGGGGGGGAAAGCAGAGATGAAAAGGGGCTTCAAAGTCCTTGAACTCCTGGCTGGACAGCCCATCTCTCTAGCCCCTTGGCCCTGGGGACACATACTGTGTCCCTCCCCAACCCATCACAGCCCCAGAGACTGGGAAACAGCATCCTCCCCTGCCCCCTCACCAACCATCCCATGTGGCACCAGTGACCGCTAGAGCCATAGGTCCCAAGTGCACCAGCTGGAGGAAGAGGGACTCCCAGAGGCACAGGCTCCACTTGTATGGATTGGAGGAAGAAATGGGCAGGTGGCAGTATAAGAATGCATTCAACAACACAAAGAGCAATATGGCACCATCAGAAATGAATGGTTCTACAACAGCAAGACCTGAGCATCCCAAGAAAGATGAATCAGAAGAAAACAACCATAAAATAACTTTATGAAGATGATAGAGGACCTTAATGAGGAAATGAAAAATTCCCTTAAAGAAATGGAGAAAAAGCTGGGCAGTAGTGGCACATGCCTTTAATCCCAGCACTCAGGAGGCAGAGGCAGACAGACCTCTGTGAGTTTGAGGCCAGCCTGGTCTTTGAAGCAAGCTCCAGGACAGTAAAAAAACTATACAGAGAAACCCTGTCTCGAAAAACCAAAAAAAAAAAAAAAAAAAAAGAAAAGAAAAAGAAATGGAGGAAAAGACAAACAAAAAATTGGAAGAAATCAATAAATCCCTTAAAGAAAGCCAAGGAAGTGAAGAAAAAAAACAACTAAACAGGCGAAGAAAACACCACTTCAACACTTGAAAATTGAAATAGAGGCAGTAAAGAAAACACAAACAAGGGAATTCTGGAAATGGAAAATCTGAGTAAACAAACAGGAACTACAGATGCAAGCATAACCAACAGAATACAAGAGATGGAAGAGAGAATCTCAGGCATTGGGGATACACGATAGAAGAAATAGACTCATCAGTCAAAGGAAATATTAAATACAGTAAATTTTTAATACAAGACATCCAGGAAATCTGGGATAAAATGAAAAGACCACACCTAAGAATAATAGGGATAGAAGAAGGAAAAGAATTCCAACTTAAAGCCACAGAAATTATATTCCACAAAATCATAGAAGAAAACATTGCCAACCTAAATAAGGAAATGTTATGAAGATACAAGAAGCTTACAGAACACCAAAGGACTGGACCAAAAAAAAGTTCTCTTGCCACATAATAATCAAAACACTAAACATACATAATAAAGAAAGAATATTAAGAGCATCAAAAGAAAAAGGCCAAGTAACATGTAAAGGCAGACCTATTAGAATTACCCCTAACTTCTCAATGGAAACTCTGAAAGCTGGAAGGTCTTGGACAGACGTTCTGCAGACACTAAAAGACTATGGATGCCAGCCCAGACTAATATATTCAGCAAAACTCTCAATCACAAAAGACAGAGAAAATGAGATATTCTATATCAAAGATAGATTTAAACAAAATCTATCCACAAATCCAGCCCTACAGAAAGTACTAGAAGGAAAACTCCAACCAAAGGAAGTTAGCTTCACCCAGGAAAACACAGGCAATAGATAACTTCACACCAGCAAATCCCAAAGAAGAGAAATACACACATACACACACACACACACACACACACACACACACACGCACACACACAACCACTACCACCAAAAAACCCTCAAAATAACAAGAATTAATAATCACTGGTTATTAGTATCCTGTACAATAAAGGAACTTCCAGAAACATCACCATCCCTGACTTCAAGCTCTTCTATAGAGCTATAGTAATAAAAACACTTGGTATTGGCATAAAAACCAACATGTGGATCAATGGAATCAAATTGATAAATCTGACATTAATCCATACATCTATGAACACCTGATTTTTGACAAAGAAGCTGAAACTGTACAATGAAAAAAAGAAAACATCTTCAATAAATGATGCTGGCATAACTGGATGTGGACATGTAGAAAAATGCAAATAGCTCCCATGTCTATCACCATGCACAAAACTCAAGTCTTTTCTGTCAGGTTCAGTGCATATGGATTTATGTTGAAGTCTTTGATCCACTTGAACTTGAGTTTTGTGTAGGGTGATAAATATGGATCTATTTGTAATTTTCTACCACCACCATTTGTTGAAGATGCTGTCTTTTTTCCTATGTGTATTTCTGGGTTCTTTATCAAAAATCAGGTATCCATAGGTATTTGGATTTATGTCTGGGTCTTCCATTCAATTCCATTGTTCAATGTGTCTGTTTTTTATGTTAATATTTTGCTGTTTTTATTACTATAGCTCTATCCTACAGCTTGAAATCAGGAATGGGGAGGCCTCCAGCAGTTTTTATCCATCAGGACTGTTTTAGCTATCCTGGGTTTTTGTTGTCATCATGGTTGTTTATCCATATGAAGCTGAGAATTCTTCTGTCAAGATCTGTAAGAATTACGTTGGCAGCTCCCTGCTCCACCCCACCCCCAGGTCCCCAGACCTGGGGCAGGAAGAATTTCACCCATGAGCCTCTGGCACCAGGCCATCATTACCATTATGGTGAATGAGTACAGGGTGGCCAAATGGGAGGCAGAGAAAGAGACACAATTCATGTGCTGGGGAGAGAGGCAGATCTGAAGAGGCAAGGGTGGTGAGTAACAGGCTGAAGTAAAAGCTCTCTTTTTCACCCAGGACCATAGCAATGTCTGGGGCTTGGCTGCTGCCAAGGGCCATGACTTGGTTCATGGCTCTGATGCAGTTACGGGATTTTGTATTGATGTCTATGGCTCCTGTTACCACCAAGGGCCCTATGGAAACCTGGAGTCTGAACCACTCACTACCTGTGACCTAGTTGATGTCTAAGGGGTGTACCCCCACAAAGGCACGATGATCCAGGATTCCTATGCTGCCACTCAGGGCCATACAGCCCAGACTGCTGCCAGGGGCCATGTCTGGGTCCATGCCCTGCTGTGGCTGGGCTCTGAGTTGATGTACATGGATCCTGTTGCCACTGAGGGCCATGAAGAGGCCCGTGGTCTGGTTGGTTTTAGCAGGTCAAGATGCTGCCAGGGCTATGCATACCTGCTGCCACCCAGGGCCATGGTTATGTCTGGTCCCTAACTGTGGCCATGGTCCATATCTGGGTCCATGGCCCTACTGAAGTGAGGGTCTGTGTCAATGTCTGTGACTCCTGTTGCCATCAAAGGCTGAGTAGGTACCCAGAGTCTAGACTTCCACCTGGAGAAATGTTGGTATTTGGGGGTCACACCACCACTTGGGTCATGCTGATCTGGGCAATCGGTAATGGTAACTAAGGCCATGATGACATCTGTGTGCAGGCTGTTGCCAAGGACCATGTCTGGGTCCTACAGCAGTCTAAGTCTGTGATGATGTCTGTGGCCGATGTTACCACCAAAGACCACATTGATGCCCAGAATCTGGGCCTCCATCTGTGGCCTTCTTGGTACCAGAGGGCTCTGCTGCTGCCTGGCTCATACAGACCTGAGTAACATGCACTGCCACCTGAAGCTGGGTGGTGGTGTACAGGCCTGGGCTGTAGCCAAGGCCATGTCTGGGTCCATGGCCCTACTGCATGCAAACAGGACCTGCACTGATGTCTGAGGCTCCTGTTGCCATCAATGGCAGTGAAGTTGCCCAGGATCTGAACCCCACACCTGGGACTATGCGGGGGTTCGAGGGCCCTGCTATTGCGTCCATGCTGATCTAAGTGACCTGCACTGCCAACTGGGACCATGGTGTCATTTGAGCCTTAGGAGCTGCCAAGAACCATGTCTAGGTCCACAGTCCAATTACAGCTGGGGTCTATATTGATGTCCATGGCTCATAGCGCCACTAAGGGTCTTGCAGACCTCAGGGCCTGACCCACCATCTAGGGCCAGGTTAGTGTCTGAAGATCTGAATAACCTGGGCTCCCACCCAGGCATGGTCTGTGTTAATGTCTGTGGCTCCTGTTACCATTGAAAGCAGTGAGGCTAGGGTTGCACAAAGTTGTCCCTGCCCCTCACTGATGCAGCACTAGTGATAACTGGCCCTGCCCCTCACCAATTGTACCACTCTGGAGAGCAGGCCCTGCACCTCTCCAGGGCAGAACAGTAGAGCTGTCCCTGTGGATGGGATGCAAGTGAGCCAGCCCTGAAGGTGCAAGAGTGGAAAAGCTAGCCCCACGATCTGTCACGCTGTGGTGTGGCTGAGGGAGATATCCCTCTTGCCCCTAGCCACCTATTGCCGGTGGGAAAAGCTGGTCCCGGGGTTACAAGAGTGAAAGAGCTGATCCTGTGCCTCACCAGCTACAGCACATGGGAGAGTGGACCCTGCTCTTAGCCCAGGCAGTATAGTAGAGCTGACCCCATTGACAGGTGCTGTGGATGTGAGAGATCTGGCCCCACCCTTTGTCTGCCATGTGGTAGAGTGGTTGAGAGAGAGAGAGAGAGAGAGAGAGAGAGAGAGAGAGAGAGAGAGAAATGATGTCTCTCCTCTCCCACCCCTCATTGCCTGTGATGGATGGGAGAGCTGGCCCTGAGGTTATGAGAGTGAGAGAATGGTACTGCACCCCACCTGCAGCAGTACTCAGGAAAGCAGGCCCTGCACCTCACCTGGGAAGCACAATAAAGCTGATTGTTAGCAGGGGCACAGGTGAGCTGCAGGGTATGGGATGGGGTAGCATGAGAGCAGGAGGAATGACCTCACCCCTGCCATATGGCGGTATAGGTGAGGGGAAAAAATGCCCTCCCTCCCCTTGCCCCTTGCCACCTGTGGTAGGTGAGAGAGCTGTCCCCAAGGCCACAAAAGTGAGAGAACTGGCCCTGCCCCTCACCGGCTGCAGCACATGGTAGAGCAGACACATGGCACCTCCCCTGTGCAGCACACTAGAACTGACGCTGTTGGTGGAGGCACAGTTGAGTTGTGCCTGTTGGCATAAGAGCAGGAGAGCTGTTCCTGCCTCTCTTCTCATATGCCATGGGATGGCAAGAGTAAGGGAAACAAGCCCCTACCCCCTTGCCACTTGGGAGAGGTGGGAGAACTAACCTCAGGGAAATAAGAATGGAATTGCTATCCCTGTCCCTCACCAAGTACAGCAATCCAGACAGCAGGCCCTGCACCTCACCTGGGCAAAACAGTAGAGCTGGCCCTGGTGGTGCCAATGCATGTGAGCTGGATCCAAAGGTGTGAGAACAGGATTACACTGGCTGATTTTTTTTTTTATATTGCACCACCCCTGCATCGCTGGGATGGAGCACACTTCTTGATCATGGTGGATGATCTTTTTTTGATGTGTTCTTGGATTTAGTTTGAAAGTATTTTATTGAGTATTTTTGCATCTATGTTCATAAGAGAAATTGGTCCGTAATTCTCTTTCTTTGTTGACTCTTTATGTGCTTTTGGTATCTGGGTGACTGTGACCTTATAAAATGAATTTGGTAGTGTTCCTTTTGTTTCTATTTTGTGGAATAATTTAAGGTATGTTGGTTTTATACGTTTTTTTTTTTCCAACTGTCAGTATTTTCTTTGCTTTATTTAAGGGATTTATTCATTTGCTGTGACTGTTTGATTGATATTTCCTGGATTTCTTTAAGGGATTTATTTCCTATTTAAGGGCCTCTGTCATCTCATACAGTTCTTTTTCTTGTGCTTAAGCTATGTTGGAATATTCAGTGCCTATTGTGGTAGGACAGCTGGGCTTTAGTGGAGACATATTGCCCTGACTGTTATTGTATTCTTGTGCTGGCATCTAGGCAGTTGGATTTGGTATGCTTATAGGTCTAGGTGCTGATTTCTGGGTTTGTCTTGATTAGAAGGGTATTTTGTTCCTTAGTTTCTGTTTCCTCTCTGGATTTTTGAAGTATGATGCCTGTGTGTTGCCTGTTTTACTGGGCTGCTCAGCCAGTTTGTACACAGGGAATGCTTCTTGGTGATGGAAACCAGTATAAAGTAACAAGTCAGGGGAGGGAGGTTAAGAGATGATGGCCTGTTGGAGCCACAGGAGATGGGGTGGGGAAGGCTGCCACTGGTGATCTGTTGCAGCACTAGGGACGAGACTGAGGGTTCCAAAAGGAGTCCACTTTCAAGTTCCCTTGTCACAAAGAATGAAAAATAACCAAACTGAACTAACTGTGAGTTTCCTTAACTGGAGATGAAAAACACTGGAAGAAGTCAACGTATTTTCAGAAAGAAAAAGAAAACTAAGGAACCTCAGAAAGAATAAAAAGATTCAGGAAGGCAATTTGGTCGTGTGGATCAAAAAACAAATTCCTGGATTAAAAGTTAAGAATTGCTAAGGATCAATCATCAAATAAATTTATCTGATAAAATTTTAAATATCTGTACCTATCTCATATAAAAATACCCATCTCAAATAAAAATATTGAAAAATTTGCCTCAACAATACTAATAATGGAAATCCTGTAACAGCAGAGTGCCTGGCTTCCAATAACAACGGGTTGTTCATTTATCATGAAAACACGTTGGTAATTTACATAAAATGTAGCTAGTAAGGTATACACTTGGGAAATATAAATGGATGATATGAGCCTTAATGGTCAGAGTAGGTGACTGAAACAATAATCTTGACAATAATGGGGTGCACTGTGTGCCCATTTGTGGGAGAAAGGTGTATTCAAGCTTCTATCATTATGCATTGAGAAAAGCACATACAAATTGCCCGTTTTTATTAACAACTGAAAGCACCCACAGGGTTTATGGGATATTAGACTGATGAAGAATTGTTAGTCTGAATGGGATATTACAGTGATGAGATGAATTGTTAGTCTGATAGGTTGCCCTCTACAAACTGACGGCAAGTGCTCACTGCTGAAGACATCAACACTGCTGAAGACACAACTCATTGAACATGGAGAAGTTGAGCTAGTGCCTGCATAGAACCTTCACCTCCATGTTCTAGTGTCTGTGGCGTGGAAGGGTACTCGTCAGGCTACCAAAATAGAAAAGTAAACACCAATTCAACCACAAAATCTTTGATCTATAATCTGTTCTGCCTGCAAAATATTCTAGGGCAACGGTGGTACAAATCTTGTGGGAGTAACCAACTGATGTCGGAGGACAACTTGTAGGAGTTGATTCTCTCCTTCCACTATGTGGGTCCACTAATCTGTTCACTTTTCTTCAAGCTTCCATTGTGTTTAGCAAGTATGTGAGCAACCCCCACAGCACCTACAGTTTAATTGTATCCTTGCAACTCATCCTCAAAGATCATTAGAAATAGACTTATATTCATGCTGTGCATTATGGTCTCATCTTCTACTATACTACCCACATTTTGCATTTAATTAAAACTTTCTCTTCTATTCAGGGAGGTATACAATAACAATCTTTCATTATTCCTGCTGTTCACATACAAACTCTAGACTCCAACAGTTCAACAACCACTGATTAAATCACTCCACCCATGTAGTTTCATTTGTTTTCCAGCTTTTGACACTCTTTTTATATATGCTGACTATCTTTCTGGGAATATGGGTCACAGAATCCATTGAGAGGGTTGGGTAAGAGATGGAAACACACAATTCAAGTAAGATAGCCAGGTTCTCCTCAGCCCACAGCTTAAAGTCATGATGGAAGATTTTTTTTCCCTAAATAGCCTTATATTAATAACTTCTGATTTGTTGTCTGCAGTATTTCTTAATTTTCTAATTTTGTACATTTTCTCAACAATGTGAAGGACCTTTGTTTGAAAATTATCATTGTTTTTTAAATTGTTATTATTAAACTTACATCCTAGTGTTTAAAATAGAAAAACCAATAAAATGTTTCATTTAATTCTTCTTAAGCTCATAGTAGGATATTTTCTGTGTCTTTGGTTTGTCCTTGCACATCAGTGACAGGAGATTTGTTTTAGAAAGAACTTAAAAAGTAATGGGTGTCTTCAGTGCTTGGGGAAAATAACCAGGTAGAATAAAGAGAAGGCTTCCATTATGAAATGTCCAGAACCCCATATAAGAAAGCAAAATCAGTAAAAGGAATCTCTGAGGATAATGTGTAGAAAGTATAAGTAAAATTCTGACATGCTGATTCTCTGTTTATGTCTATCTTGATATATATATATATATATATATATATATATATATATATGATCCACATTCCCAGAAAAATAGTCAGCATCTATAATAAGAGCATCAAAAGCTGCTAGAAAACAAATGAAGCTACATGGGTGGAGTGATTTCATCATTGGTTATTGAACTGTCGGAGTCTAGAGTTTGTATGTGAACAGCAGGAATAATGATGGGAACTTGCAAAAGGGTCAAGCTGAAAGATTGTTATTGTATACCTCCCTAAATAGAAGAGTAAGTTTTAATTAAATGCAAAATGTGGGTAGTATAGTAGAAGATGAGAACATAATGCAGAGCATGAATATAAGTCTATAGCCATATATATCAAGTGTATGTGTATATTTGGTTATGATCATAGAGTTTATATATTTTGTGATAGAAAGGATGATGATTTACCAATAACATTGTAAATAAACAATATTATTTAACCCATACAGAACTATCAGAATTCATTACCAAGACCTCATCTTACAAGCAGGTCACTGGCAAACAAACTTGAAAGTTGAGCCAGTTTTTTCACATCTTACATTATTTTAAATGATGACTAAAGAGGGCACAGGTCCTAAAGGATTGTAACATTTTCATCTGAGAGAATACGCAGATGTGGCCCAATGGGTACAAGTGTTTGCAGCCAAGCCTGACAACCTGCATTTGATCCTGGAAATCTATAGTAGAGAGAACCAATTCTTGCAAGTTGTTCTCTGATTTCCACATACACCACCACCCCACTCAGCCACCCCTCCACATGATAAACAGTGATGATGATGATGCCCACACATTTAAAAGAGCCTGTAGTACCATATTAGTACGGAACTTTAAACACTGTCTCTAGCATCTCCTAATCCCAGTTTCATCCAACTCATCAGTCCATGTATCTTAATCAGGAACTAGCTCTCGCCATTGTTTACAGTCTAATTCAATATTTTATAAACTATGAATAACAATACATTACAAAGTTTATCCTGTCCAAATAAAGAGAGGGGGATAAGAAATAGTAGGAGTTACTAGTCCTCCCCAGATCTGAACAACTGAAAAGGAATCAAGGTGTACGTAGGTATGTTCATGAACTTCTGTCCCTTAGACCTAACCTCTTGAGTGACTTACCAGGAGATGTAGTAATGATTTCTTGGTGTGATCCTATTAATGACTCATTTGTAAGAACTACATTATAAGCAAGGATTTCTACTTGAGAACTCACATGACAAAGAGAACAGAAATTCTTTCTTCCTTTGTCTCTCATTGGATTAAGTTCTAGGTCCAATTGCTTAGCAACAAGAGCCTTTTAGACTATAGGACCAGAGAGTTGGCCTCTTCCCACTGTGTCTCCACCATCTCAACCAAACCTTATCACTACTTAGTCCTCAGTGGGAGTAAATCTGGCTTCCTTCCCCACATTTATTGTGCTCTAGTAGTTTTCCAATATGACCAGATCTTTCTGTTCTCTCAATGTGTATGTCCCTCACACACAGCACGGACATATTACCTTCTGAAACCTTTCTCATACTGCCACCCCTGTTCCAGGTTATTTCCTCAACATTTAGCCATATCATAGAGTACTTGAAGCACTTAAAGTTCCAGAGAAAAATCCAAAACCCATCTTAAATTTTTTTCTAAGTAATCCAGTCATTAATAACCCTCTGTACCTTTCTTCAAGTCAATGAATGATTGAGACATTTACATCTGCACTTAAATATGCCTTATCTATTGTGCTAAGTTTTAACCTATCAAAATAGGCCCCCCCCAAAAAGAATATAGAAGAAGAGGAATGATCAATAAAAATATCATGAAAACAAATTTCATAGTTTGTGGGAACCCACATGATTCCAGCTTGTGGCTTGATTCCATCTTAACAAGATCAGAGAGTTCAAGCTTGTTTTTGCTCCTCAAGGCAGAATAACAGGATGACTGGCCAAAGTTGTGGTTACTAGATGTTTTGAGAATTAAGAAGGTGTTTATGCTTGTTTGTTCCTTGAACCATGGTAAGGAAGTCTTTTGCCCCCCTTGCTTTGGGTATAAAAGGGCTATGAGAAATAAATTCGGGATGCTGCAGTATTCACTGAGAGCCCTCCCGATTCTATCTTTGTTAATCCTCACTCTCCTATTCAGGTATTGTTCAACAGGTTGGCTGGTCCTGACAATAGTTAAGCTGACCATTTGGCTGTTTTCTAAATACCAATCAGAGGAGAGGGTGTTTAACAGTTGGCTAGAGTAAACCACAAAAGCTGTTATCTTTGAGCATCCATAGTGAGATAATGTGGGGTTGGTAATATCTGTAACTTTGGCGTCTTCCATGTCTGTTTTTACTTGCATGTCCTTAGTATGCCCATCTCTGCATCATTTACCTCATTCAACTTTCTCACTTTTTCAACTTTCAATGTAACTTTTTAAAGGACACTGCATTTGATTTCAGGGTTTCTAATCTCCTCTCTGATATGGTTGCTATCACAAGGTAACACAAAGTAAATTGCTTAACTTTATAAATCAGTTGTTTAGCTTGACCTGATTAAGGGCCCCCAGGCAGTGTGAAATCCATCCCTCCTGCATAAGCAGACTTTTTGGAGTCCAGTGCCTATGGTGGGACATCTTACACAGGCTTGGTTCAGGGGGAGGGGCTTGTACCTGTCTCAGCTGAATGTACCAGGCTCTGCTGACTCCCCATGGGTGACCTTGCCTTGGAGGAGGTGGAAATGGGGAGTGAGTTGAGGGGAAAGGCTGGGGGTGGGAGGAGGGAGGAGAGGGGCACCTGTGGTTGGTATGTAAAATGAACAGAAAATTTCTTAATAATAAAAAAAGAGAACAATGTAAAAAAAGATTTGTTTCATGATATCTCTGGGGGCTAGGAATTTACTATACACTATCTTCAGGAACACGTGTTCTCTGAATTTACTAAGGAACAATTTGTTTTAAACTTTTTCAGGTTCTAGTCATTTCCTGATTTGTGGAAGCATAATTGTAATCTTCATCCATGGCTCTTTGTATCTATGATTTCTCTCTCACAGAAACACGTACTTATATAATGTGTGTGTGTGTGTGTGTGTGTGTGTGTTAAGTCAAATAATGCCACAGTAGGCAAAGAAGGTGTGGTGATATATTGTGTACTCTAATAAAGCTTGCTGGAGGATCAGAGGACAGCCAGCCACTAGATTAGACACAGAGCCAGGCAGTAGTGGCACACACCCTTAATATCACTTGGGAGGCAGAGATCCATCTGGATCTCTGTGAATTCAAGGCCACACTGGAAACAGAGGCAGGCAGCAGCGGCACACACCATTAATCTCAGTACTGGGAAACACACACACACCTTTAAACAGGAAGTGACGGCAGGGCAGAGAAAGGCATATAAGGCATGAGGAGACAGGAACCAAGCAGCAGTTCAGCTGAGACTCATTCAGGTGAGGACTCAGAGGCATTCAGTCAGAGGATTCATGGAGTTGATGAGGTAATAGGTGATGGCTGTGGCTTGCTCTGCTTCTCTGATCTTTCAGCTTTTACACCAATATCTGGTACGGAGGGTTTTTTTTTTTTTTTTTTTTTTTTTATTAAAAGACCGTCTAAGATTCAAACAACAGAAGGTCTTTATGTAAGGCTGAAAGTTTTATTTGTCAGAAGGGTATATAGTTTTGAATTCATGTGCATTGAATTTCAGAACACCCATGTATCTGAAAAAAATCAATATGCTTGAGAGGGGAAATAGGCAGAAATATAATAATAGTAGAAAACTTTAATACTCATTCTCAATAGTAGCTATAATGTCCACATGATTAATAAGTAACATTACATTTGGCCAACACTATATTCTAAACAGTTAACAAGCATATATAAGGCGGGTTACCCCGTAGCAGTAAAGCCTATAGTCTTCACAAATAGGCACAAGTATTTCTCAGTATTGATCCTATGTTACACCATAGACTATCATAAACATTTCCAAAGACTGAAATTATATCAAGTATCTCTTCTAACTTGAAAGCAACTAAACTAAAAATCAGTGCTAAGGGGAGCTAGAAAACACGAATGTGTGAAGTTAAACAATATGCTCTTGAATAACCAATGGGGTGGATAAGATCAAATAGAATCAGGACCCAACCAAAAGTAAAAACAGGACATTCCAAAACATATGGGATTCAAGGAAAATAGCACTAAAGAGGTTGTGCACAGCAACAATCAACACAAAGGAAAAGGTAAGAATCAGTTAAGCCTAGGCTGGAGAGAGGATGACTCCATGCATACAAGTGCCTCCTAGGGCCTCAGCCTTGATATGAGGGTTCCTGCCTAGTCTTACTGCATCTTGTCATGCGGTGTCTGGTGGTTATCCCTGGGAGGCCTGCTCTTTTCTGAAGAGTAACTAAGAGTATCTAAGGAACAGTGGATCCTGGGGAGAGGGGAGGTAGGGAGGAGCTTGGAGGGGAAGGCTGTGTTTGGGATGCATTATCTGAGAGAAGAATAAAGAAAAAGAAAACATAAAAACTGGATGTGGGAAGCCTCCTTTAAAATGGGGGAGGGGAGACTCCTGCACAAGCCTCATGACTTGAGTCTAACCCAGACTTCAAGGCGACAGAAGAGATCCAACTCCTGAAAACTGCCAATCTCCACACTCGCACCATGGCACAGGAGTGTCTGTGCGCACACACACACACACACACACACACATCACACCCCACATGCACATAGGCATAGCAATAAAATGGCAACAATGGTAATGATAAACAGTAGCAATAAACATTTATAAAAGAATAAACTAAGCCTCAAATTAGCAGAAGGAAAGAAATCGCAAAAAAAAAAGAATAAGGAAATAGAAAAGAAACAATAAAAATATTGGTAGGTTTTTTAAGGGGAAAAAAGACAGAAAAAAATCAAAAAACTTTTTGCTAAACTAAAAAGAGAAATGTAAGAATACTAAAATATCATAAGGTCAAATAAACTTAGAAATGAAAGAGGAAGAATTGCGATGTGTGGTTCTGAAATCAAAAAGATCCCAAGGGCCTGTTACTAAAGCTACATATCAACAAATGAATAACCTAGAGTAAATGAATAGAATGCAAGAGATAGCCATTTACTGAAATTGCTTTACTATAATTATTAAAGCATAATAATTGTAGACATGAGTGGGATCACTATGATATTCCCACACACGTATATGTCATGCATTGGTCCTGTCCATACACAGCTCTATCCTCACCTCAGCTTCCCTCTTCCTGCCTATTCCCAGCTGACCACTTGGGATTGGATAAGTCATCAGGAAGCTCATCCCTGGAGTCAACAGAATCTCCCTCTTTTAGCAACCATTGACTCCCTGCAGCTCTTCACCTCGGAGTGGGACCTTGTGACATTTTCTCTATCCCATCTCAGCATGCCAACTGGTGCTGTCACTGTGTAGGTCTTGTTTAAGTAACCATGTTGTTGAGATTTCATGGGTACAGCTTCCCTGTCATGTCTGGAAGACACTCTAGCAGCAGACACCCTGGTCCTCTGGCTCTTGGAGTCTTTCCACCCCCTCTTCCATGATTTTCCCTAAACCTTTGGTGTAGGGATTGCCTTACTAGTGTATAAATCAGAGCTTGGAACCCCATGGTCATTTATTCTCTCCGACCAGTAGTAGAGCTCTTTAATAGTCTCTGTTGCAAAAGGAAAGCTTACTTGATGAGGGACAAGAGCTAAACTTATCTATGAGGATACGGGTAAATATCTAAAGTACAGTTAGAACTTGTATATTGGTTTAGGAAAATGACAGCAAAAAGTTCCTCTCTGGGGATGATGACCTCCCCAGTCACAAGCAGTTGGCTAGGTTTGAAATACCAGGCAAGGATTCTCCTTTACTGAAGAATGGGCCTTGGTGTTGGGGACACAGTGGTCCTTGTACTCACAGAGAAGCACTAAGAGAACTAGGAATGTCAATCACACAGAGGTGTCAATGGAGAAGATAAAAATCAAATACCTGAATTCCATCCAGATAGCTGAGAGTGGATCTTGTTAGCAACCCAGTGACCTTTTTGCTATCTGTGAAGGCAGGCCTCACCCATCTTTTCCTATAGAGGCAGACTTCACCCAAATTCCCTATAATGATTATCCCAGACTCTTCCCTCCCTAGACTGGTACCCATCCTTAGGGAAGATGTCACATGCACTTTATGGCCTGCTGATCTCTGTGCTATTGGTCAGAGATTCTAGACCTTTTAGCTATAGAACCCACCCTCATGGTCACATGGACTTTATAAAAGAATGTCTATGTAGTCATACCTTCAGCTTTATTGTGCACCTGGAATTGGACTGATTGTTGCCTGGAAACCTTTTCCCAAATTGTACTGTTTTAAATATGCTGTCAATGAACTCCCTGGCATTAGACTCCTCAAAGTCTGACTCAGGTTGACAAAGTCAGCCTGTACCAGATTTTCATTCTAATCTCTTCGAGGGGGTTACTTCCCTGCATGACACCTGCAGGGACCCTTTCACCTGAGGTCCAATTAGACAGCTGTTGGTTATCCCCAAAATAAAAGTGCCACTACTGCATCCCTGGGGACATTGTTTGCAACCGGTCATTTTTGTGGTTCCTAGGCATCTCATCTGAGTAAGACTATTCATTAATTTTCTGCTTGTGCAGCTTGCTTGGCACCTTCTAATCCTATGAGCTCTACTGCTCAGGTAGAAAGCGTCTTGGTCAGTTCCAGCCTCTTGTGTCTGAAGTGTGTGGTGTCTTTAGAGGCAAGCGCTTAGGTTCAAGTCATTAACTGCTTCAAAGTAATTAGGAAAGATGGGATTGGAAAGTTAAAGGGAATTACTTACATTTTAAGAGTCTGACAAGCTACTCAAGAACAGGAAAAAAAGACTAAAATATCTCTCCCATTTCCTCTGGTTCTGGCTTATTTTTAAAGTTCTTAACACATAAAATCATGTTTTCCAGTAATTTGGCTTTGAAAACACAGACTCACTGATATTCTTAACTTAGTGGCTTATCTATTTTTTTCACAAGTTAAAAAACAGCCTTCCTAACTTTTTCAATTATTGCAGTAAAGTCAAGGAGAATAATATCCAAATAACTGACAATATCTAATAACTAAATATTTTAAATATATAAAGAGAATCATGTGTAGTTTCTCCTCAAAGAAAGTGGGAAGTTACAACTGATCTGTTCATCAGTGTCACCTCAAGATTTTATTTTTGTTCTTCCTTTTCTACAATATTCTACAGCTAGAGTCTTTATATAATTGTTGGTCACTCACAGTTTGTTATAAGCAGCATGGAAATAATGCTAACGATGACTCTGGAGAGTCATTCAGATTTGATATTGGAGTATGGTGGCAGAGATTAGGGACTCTCCAGCTCCCCCAACATTTTAGGGTTCTTTGCAAGAGGTGCTTTCTTGTTTCAGCAAAGGAAAAACATTGGAGTTGTTCACAGAATGGGCCACATCTGAACGAGTAACAAGGGTGAGGTTCACACTATGGTGAGCTCAGAGGGTTACTACGTATTACTACTTTGGGACTGTACTCCCAGAGAGGCTGGCCAACAGCATCATCATGCAAAGACAGCCAAATCTCCCAGATCTGAATCTCTGCCTGAGTTTCCTAGCTAGTCCTACTGTTCTCCTTGAAAGTCCCCTTGCCAATCTGGTGATCATCTACAAAGGAAAGGTTTGGTTCTACCTATTTCTAGCATCTAAGCTTCCATACAACCAAACTTCAGTGTACTCTCTAACTCGTCCCAGATTTTAAGGCAGGGACAGGTAGGTGAAACTGCAGCCCTACCCAGGCTTAGGTGGCCAGGGGGCTAATTCATTAAGTCTCAGTGTTCTGAAGTAAGGTTACCCAAGGTCAGAAGGCAAACACACATTCATGCATGTCCCCTAGAGCGTTGTCCTAGCCCTGCCCCACTCTTAAGTGGCCGAATAGTGATCATAGAGATCTCAGCCTGAAAACCTAACATGTGGCTCTGCTCAGCTACCAGGAACGACCATCTGTAGCATCTTCTGATGAGAAGGAACCACAGAACACAACCAGCTATTCTTTCCTACTATGGAATCTAGCTGAGGGTTGTGCCACACTGTGTAGCACATCCAGCAATCTCACCATCCAGAACACTGTTCACAGGCTTTCCCAACTAGACCTGAGTCCAATAAGGACTGTCTCTGTGCTCACCACAAGCCAGTCTAATTATAATTCCGAACTAAACTATAGAGGAAGGTCCTGCCACTCCCCAGGAATAGCAGGAATTGCAGGAATTACAGGAATGGCTGTAAGGATTGACCACTTCCTCAAACATTAGGCATGCAAAGATTTGGAAACATGAGTGAAACAACCAAAATAAACTATGTTCCAATAATGAGCTCTGCAAATGTGGATACCAATGAAACGACTGACAAAGAGTTCCAAATAATTCTCAATAGGAAATCCTTGACAATGGAATTGACTAAGCAGAAAAAAGAATCTATAAACCCAAGGGTACACTTGACATTATGTAGTCCAGTGGGGTTCCTAACAGTGGAAGCAGGGACCATCTCTGATTCTTACCGGCTTTGGGGATGCTATTCCTCATATTGGGTTGCCTTTCCCAGCCTTAATACAAGGCAAGGTGCTTAGTCTTACTATAACTTGATATGCCATGTTTTCTAGATAATCATGGGAGGCCTGCCCTTTTCTGAATAGAAACAGAGGAGAAGTGGATGGGAGTGGGCAGAGGGCAGGTGATGTGGAGGAACTGGGAGGAGAGGAGAGAGGGGAAACTGAGGTCAGGATGTAAAATAAATAAATAAACAAACAAACAAATAAATAAATAATAAAAAGAAAAAAAGTAAAATAAAGAATGGAGGCCAATGACAATTGTAAGGTTTCTCTAGGAGATCTACATTTGGCAGAATTTTATGAAGGAAACAATGGAAAAATGTAGAAAACATATTCAAGCCAAGAATGCTACGAGTTCTCCAAACATGGGAAAAGATGACCACCTTTAGGTACAGAGAGCCAGGAGATCGATCATCAATTCAACCCAAAGAGGAATTCACAAGGACACATCATAATCAAATTATCAAAAACAGAAAATAAAAAATACTGGGAGCTGCAAGAGAGAAGTGTGCCCTATCGTCCCTTGACCATGTCACTATTCTCCTGCTGAGGGCATCGGGTGCCCTGTGGGTCAGGGTAAAGTAGTTGGCCAAGAGTAGAGCCTGCCCCTCACGTGTTTCCCACTAGACAAACATGCATCTCTCTTTCAAGCACAGTTTGTCCAGAGGTGTTAGCCGAAGGTAACTGGAAAGACAGCTATATAATGAGTAGAGCTTTGTCAGATCATCTACCAACAAAATGAAATGTTTCACAGCCTACAAATCAATAAAAGGTAATAAAAGGGGGCATGTTATTCAAAAAGAATAGTTTCAGAACATTGCTTTATCTGTCTCAAATATGCTGTTTAATTTTTCACCTGATAGATTAAAACTATGTGATTTTTCTTGAGGGTTAAGAGAGTGTTATACAAAAAGGATAAAGAATCAAGCGAAACTTAGTGGACACTAAGACAAACCTATTGGATTGTCTGTCCTGTCTGGCAACCCTGGGATTAGCAATGTCGGGGGTGTGTGGAGGGGTGTGGCTGGCAAGCTGCCATCATCGCTTTCTATCTGGTGTTGACGTAGGCGTCAAAAACCTGTTGACGAGTTTGATAAGTTGGGCAATCTTTGTGATAACATAGTTATTAGGCAACCATATGAAAAACAAATTGCCAGTGTCTACCAGCAGATCAGTCTGGAGTCCAATGAGATTTTGCTCCTTATGATGTTGGGGGGGTAGGAGGTGGGGAGTGCAAAGTGAGAGATGCTTTCTTGTCAATGACCCATCCATGACAAATTCTTTGTATCAGATAATTAATAGTATTTTGATAACATCCTGGAAAAAATCAGTGTTAGACTACTACTAAATAATGTGTTTGGGGAAATAAGGGTCATAGTATTCAGACTCTTCACTGTCATAACAAATATCTTAAAGAAAATGTTTTTTTTTTTTTTTAAAAAAAAGATTCATTATTATGGTTCTTTGTGTCATGGTTTTCTATGCATGGTTGGATATACCTATTCCTTTGGGCCTGAAGTGAGGCAGAAGAGTACATGGAGGCTAGAGTACATGTCAGAGGCTTGACTCATGGCACCCAGGGATCAGAGAATGCTGGGAAGAGCCATGGAGGAAGACAAACCCATAGAGACCCATTTCCTTCAAGTAGACCCATTTCAGGTCACCTCCCAATAGTCAACCTGTTCAGATTCTGAATCCCTCAATGAACTGAATTACTGATTAGGTTGGAGTGCCTATTCCTTTGTTCTTTGTCACCTGGAAGAATGCCAGCAGGCTCTGTGATCGATATCTTTTAAATTGGTGTGATTAGAAATAATATACCCACGTAATAGTAAATCTGATATTGGGCTTTCAGAATATTTAAAAGATTTTAACTGCTTAGGTCATTGTTCTGTAAGTGCTAACTATAAAATAATTCTTGCCCACCTTTGAAGTAGTTATTATCAATAATTGATTCAAAATTACAAAGGAGTAAATTAGTAGGGAGGGGTAAACTGTAGCAGTGCTGGGGAGGTCCCATCTGCTTCATTTAGAGCATCACAGATGGTAATGCAGCTGTATTGCAATCAAACAGATTTCAAGGGTTTCCAAATGAAAAGTTCATTGCACATCTTAATGTGGCTTCAGAAGATCCCGCTATGCCCATCCAGCACGCCTTGCCTCTGAGCAGAGCTCTGAAGGGCTAGTCTCATCAGGTCATCTTTTGAGTGGACAGTGATGGCCAGGGTTCGGGACTTTATAAACCATATACTTTTCAGTGTGGTCTTTTTTTTTTTCTTTAAAAGTCTTCCACAGATGAACCTACAGGTTTTTTTTTTTTTCAAATACATTTGAAGATTTTGTCATTAGTTTTCTTCTTAGCTGTGTATGATAGAAGTGAGATAGAAGAAGAAACCAATATTTGTGGTTAGGAAGACTCTGGTTTTAAAACAATCTACGAAAAAATAACCCAACCTCTCTAAACTTCAATTTGTTATTTCAAAAGCAACTAAAAAACTAGTTTGAGGATCGTAATATGAGTTATATGAGAAAATAAGCATTTCACCTAATGCATAATACATTTTCAAGAATAGTATACTTTCCCTCCATTCCTATAGCCAGAAGGGCAGTATATTTACTTATATTTATTATTTCATTATATATTTATAAGGTACCAACTTTGAGCTAGGTAATATAGTGATCATGTCCTCTTGGGACATCAAGCTGAGTGAAGGAAAGAATAAAATAATTATCCAAGTGAATGTGTATTTACAAAGTCTAACATAAACATGAAAGGAAAGTGGAGTATCCTGCACACTGTTATTGCTGGACACACATCTCTTGGTCAGCTGGCTCTTTTCTGGGCAAGTATCTGGATTAGTAACCATCCAATACATTTTCATTGTCTTAGCTGTAGTTTTATGCGATGCTTTCAAGTCATATTTGACTTTTATGAAGCGAGATAGGGCCAATACTTGTTTTATAAAATGTAGAAAATACACACAAAAGTGTATGAATCCATTTGAAAAATGTAAACAAAGACTAATGTCATTAATGCTTATTAAGAAACTGTCAAATTCAATATCAACTGATATGCTAATACAGTAATACAAAAAATACAATGTTATACAATACAAAAAAACTATAGGCAGACTCTCTCCTGGTGATGAGCACCCCCTGATTATCCAGTACAAAGTAGTCTGCCCTGAAATCATGAATGACAAGTCACACTAAACAGACTTAGAAGGTTGTATTTATATATTTATGCACATATCTAACAACAATAATAATAATATAAGCTATCAATCTGAGAGAAGATGAAGGAGGAACATGGAATGAGCTAGAGGGAGGGGACATGGGAGCAGTGGGGGGTGGCAAGGGAAGGGGAAGTGATACAGTTATATTTTAAATAAAACTTTTTTAATAAAGAAAAAACACAGACCATCAAATTCTTAGCTGATTACCACTTAAGAGACTACGCTGCTTTTGCTTGCACTTAGGGTATCCTGTAGCTTATCTTACCCCATCACATCATATCAAGCATGGTTATTCATGATGTTAAGTTGAGTTCTGGGTGAGTGAAACAAGAATTAGAAGGCAGTAGTGTCTTCCTATCAGAGCTCTTATGCAGACCACATCTAAAACCATGCCACCACGACCTGTGTAGTGTGTCCAGCATGCACTCTATGCCTCTTCCCCAAGCACCTGCAGCCATGACTGAGCCCAGGGCTACTTACTCAAGCCTGCATGCACTTGGTGACGTTCTAAAAGCTGAAGGGAGGATTTATTTAGTCAGTTTAAAAAATAGCACTTTTTGTAAACCTAGGAAAGCATTCCAGGTTTTATCATATCAGCACACATATAACACCTTTACATATTTACATATTATATTCATGCTCTTTTTTGAAAAAGTAATACTATCTAATGTTGGGATTTCTATATATTATGCATTTTCCCTTTCATTACTTAGTGTTTTTTTAAATTATATTAATGACATTTCGGTTTTTCAATGGGTGTCTTTGGTTTTATTAGATAGTATCCATATTTTTGGGCTAATATCATAAACATTTCTTCCTTCATATAGCTTTTTTTCTGACTTCAGATGGTATCCTTAAAGGTCTAAAACAGAGTTCTTGGTTGACAGTTTGGGGAAGAGATACAGCAAGCTGTCTTTTATTAACGTTGTGTCTTCAAACTGCATCTAGAAAGATTTGCCATCTTCCATGTTCCTGTTTTTAACTTCTTATTTTGAAATAGTTGTAGATTTGCAGGAATCTATATGTAAATACACAGGGAGGGACCATTTACCTTCAACCAGCTCCCTGACTGTATTGTCTTCCGTGGGTAAAGCAAGTTTTATATACTAATAATTATCTAAAGCCCAAGAAGGTGATATTCATAGAATCTACAGAGTACATTCATATTCCACCAAACATGAAATTGTATGTGCACCCTGTATCCTATCTTTCTCAGTGGGTTTTGTTTTTGTTTTTTGGTTTTGGTTTTGTTTTTCGAGACAGGGTTTCTCTGTGTAGTTTTGGTGCCTGTCCTAGATCTTGATCTGTAGACCAAGCTGGCCTCAAACTCACAGAGATCCTCCTGGTTCTGACTCCCGAGTGCTGGGATTAAAGGTGCCGCTACCACCGCTGCCGCCGCCGCCACCGCCACCACCACCCGGCTCCCTAGTGTTTTTAAAGTTGTATATTTTACCGTTAACTTCACCATCCACACTGAAATTTTCTATAGAGTTTGGGACTGGCGTTTGAATCACAGGTGGCTTCTTTTCTTCTGGGGCAGGGGGAGTAGGTGGTACTTATGGATGTCTAATTCCTCTAGAATAATTTATTAAAAAGAATGGCTCTCTCCTATTGGTTTGCTTTTTTGTTCCTTTATCAAAAGTAAATTGGACATGTGTTTATGTGGATCTATGTCTGGGTCTCTAGTTGGTTCCACTGCCCTGTGTGCCATCATTACTTCAGAAGTGCAGTCTTGATGACTGTACTTACAACTCCAGGATTGTGATCCCTCCTGACTTAGTCTCCTTTTTCAAAACTGCTTTAGCTATTCTAGTGATTTTGTTTTTCTATATAAATTATAGAATAACATTGTATATATATACATATATATATATATACATATACATATATATATATATAGTCACTAGATTTCGATAGGGAAGGTGCTAAAGCTGTAGATCAATTTAGAGAGAATGGGCATTTTTACCATGCCAAGTCTCCCAGTCTAGGAGCACAGCCAGTCTCTCCCACTTTTGTAGTCTTCTTTCGTTTCTTTAATTGACGTGTTAACATTGTTGTAGTAAATGTATAACACTTATTTTGGTAGGCTTATACTTACAAATAGTTGTTGTTCTGTGTGTGTGTTTTAACCTTGCTAATATGAGTTATACAGGTTTATTTTTAAAATATTGAGCCAGCTTTGAATACTTGGAAGAATTCTGCTTGATTTTAGTGCTTTAGTCTGTTAATCCATTCTCTGCTGAAATTTTGTCAATTTAGAAGTTTGTATCTAAGTTCATGAAAACTATTGGCTCACAGTTTTTGTCATTTTTGTTCTTAGATGTATCATCTGTGGCTGGTAGTAACAGAATAACAATGTCCTCTTTAAAGTAATTGAGAATGATTCTTCCTTCTGGAAGAGATTTGTTGAAGTGGTGTTAGTTGTTTTGATAGGTGATAAATTCTTCAGTGAGGTTTTTTTGTTTTTGTTTTGTTTTTGGTGCCTGGACAATTCTTTCTTGGAAGCTTCGAAGATACAAATTCAATTGTGTTAATCTTGTAGAATTGTTCCTGTGATCTGCTTCATCTTGTCTGATGCGGGAAGTTTGTGTAGTATGAGGTAGTAAGGAAAGAAGGAAAGGAGAAAGCATTTGTGCAAAGGCGATATTACTACAGTGGTATGCAAACTCTCCAGAAGTAATATTCCCTGACAGATCTCTCCATTACTCTCTCACTAATAGAATTCTCAAAGTCACAGACACACCATTCATTATAGACACAGTTCTGAGTGGGCAATTGTGACAGTAGCTATCAGTCAATATGCATAATTTAGAAATTTTGGTTGTATGTTTTAAAAATGATAATGTGTGCTTCAGATTTTGCAAAGCATATATGAACAGTTACATATGGATACTAACCAGTGACAAAATACCCAATATTTGCTAGGTATTGTGTCTTCAATGATGTGTTGTGATTAAAGCACTGGATTCTAGAGTGGCACTATTGGGAAGTGGTAGGGTCTTTGTTTGTATGACTGTTTTCACACATAGCTAAAGGGAAATTATCCATATGCCCAAACATATAGGTGGAATTATGTCCAATAATTGATTAATCACAGTTAGAAGTTCTTGGGAAAAGAATAAATTTGGAAGGCTACAGTAGCACACAAGAAATTCACTGCAGAAAACAGCTAATACATTCAAAAGGCAATAACACCCAAACGCCTTATGTTTTGGCTTCAACCTCCACCAGAGCCCTTGGCTCTAATGGGTCAGCCTTGTCAATGCCTGCTGAGTTCCTACTTCAGATTTCTGTGTTTCACAGCAGAATTTATTTCTCAGAAAGTTGGGTATAAATGCAAACAAAACTGTGGTTGATTATAGGTAGGGAAAAAGTCCCCATGCTATTCTATTCTTCCTTTCAGACCCGTTGGAGCAATCAGAGCATTGTGGTCAATAGTCTCTTGGTGCCACAGCTTTATAACCACAGCCACTGGCTTTTCCATGGTCTCCAGCCTTTCTGGAACCACATTATATAAACATTTTAGTCACTCAAAGTTTTGCCTCTTTACAAGACAAGGATCTCTCCTTCTAGCTCAAGCTGAACTTGGACTTGCTCTATAGCTCTGGGCTAGTACTCTTGGCAATCCCCCTGCTGTGACCTCCTGAGTGCCACAAGTATAGGCATGTACTACTAAGCCTTGCTACATTCTCTGTTTTGATAAGACAATTGTTGAAGTTAGAGTTTGTTGTTCACAAGGTACTCTGTTGACTTGGAATGATCATTTCAAGTTGTGTAGTCACATTCAACACTTCCTGGCAAATATTCTTAGCATGAGTCCTAGACTTCAGAAGCATATTTGATAATCTACATTCATGAGGAATCAATTTTCTTAAGACTTTTAGAAGAACGTGAGATCTGAGGCTGTCAACCAAATCCTACAGCCTTGGGGATGAGTGGTCATTAGACCATCAAGTAATCAAGGGCCCTAGCTGGTCACATGTCCCAGTTAGGAACCTCCAAAAGTTACCCTGGTTCTTATTACAACCATTTGCCCATTATTTATACTGTTCTTGGCTGAAATACCTTTGGAAATAGAATTTGTTTTCATGGATCACCATAATATAAATTTGTTTCTAAGGGTTTTTGTTTGTTTGTTTGTTTTAGTTTGTTTTTTAGAGACATGAATTTTCTATGTAGCCTTGGCTGTCCTGGAACTCACTATGTAGACCAGGCTGCCCTTTAACTCTGCCAGCCTCTGCCTTCCAAGTGTTAGAACTAAAGGTATTTGCCACCATCGCCCGGCTGTTTCTAAGTTTTAAAACAACAAGATACTATTATTATAATCCCTAATACCACATATTATGCCATTTTGGTCTGCTAACGTTATGCATTTAAGGATTTTTATTATCATAATGTTATATATATATATATATTATAATCACAATTATGATAATTTTTATTATCACAATTACCAGACTCTAGATTACATATTTTATTCACATTTCTGATGTTATATTTAAGTTAATGAAGCAGTAAGAACACTTATGTCAAAGATCCACTTCTAACAGTTTTAATAGACTCCTGTTTGCTCTTTCTTAGAAATATTTATGAGTTGCTTTGTAAAACAGTGAGACTTCTGTCTTTGAATTTTAGAAATAAGATCACTATCTAATAAGCTTCCAGCAATTTTGAGTGTTCAAAATATGTAGGTGTGATCACACGAAAACACTGAATTCCCTTTATCTACCATCTTGCACAGTGCGGCAAGTGAAAAGAAGCATTGTGAGTATAAATGCCATACAGTTTGTAATTTTGTTTTCTGCATTTTCAGATATCCATAGTCCAACTAGGTTGGAAAACAGTAATGGAAAATTCCAGAAATAAGCATCTCAAAAAGTTAAATAATTTTTCATTACAACTATTCCATCTTAGTTACTAGGTACTAATAATTACTACTTGTTACTATAATCTCTCTCCTAGCTAGTTTTAACCATCAATTCAGCATAGCCTGGAATTATCTATGAAGGGAATCTCATCTAAGAGACCTCTCTGCTTAGACTGTGGGGAATTCTCTTGAGTGTTAATTGATGTGGGAGAACCCAGCCCATGGTGGGCTGCAACATTCTTTTGGAAAGCATTACACACACACACACACACACACACACACACACACACACACACACACACACATATGTATATGCATGAGCCTGTGAATGAGCCACCAAGTAGCATCCTCCATGACTTCTGTGGTACTTTGTAGGAAGTGAATGAATTCCCAGGTTGGAGATCATGCTTTGTGGAATAGTAGGCTTTCTCTCAAGTTTGCACGTCGATTCAGACCCTGACTCCCAACAGTGGTGGACAGAGACCAGGAAGAGCAAGCCTTTCTGCATTTGATTGTTATGAACGCCTTTCAAGCTGGCTCTTCTAGTACACAGTATTATGGCTTCTGGTTCCATCCTGGAAAGTAAGATCTGGAACAGAAAGATGCTTCAGATTTCCCAGCCAGAGAGAACACACCAAGCTGAAAGGTCACCTACAGCTTAGTCATTCCTTAGGTCAATATTTCCCAAGCTTTTCCGAGGACAAGAATCCATGAGGCACCAGCTGAGAATATGAGTTCCCTGTCTGTGTCTTTGGAGAGTCTGATTCAATCATCTCAGGCTATTATCTGGGGATTTCCTGCTTGTGTGGCTACCAGGTTATTATCATTAGGGAATTTTGGAGAATATTGAATTAAAGTGGGCTTTCCCAAGTTGTCCATGAATCACCTTTTAAAAGACAAGGTTGTGTACGTCATGCTCTGTCTAGCCACCCTGGTTGGGGCTGGGCTGAAATCCCACCATCCTTGATAGCTTGGAAATACTCACTGGCAATACCATGTTAGGGGAAAGAAGCAGGAGAGAGTCTCAGACTAACCCACACATGAGTGCCTTTTTCTATGTGGCTATAGAAGGGCTAGCGTTTGGCTCTGGGCACAAGGGCTCGGAATGCCGCTTATCCATGCAGAGTCCTAGACTATCCACACAGATTTATTGAAACAGGGCCTGCGGATTAGTTTTATTTGATTTATTTTATTACTGTTGGCCATGATGCTGGTGGTGATATCCATGACCTTATGCATGCGACACGAGGCAAGAAGTCCACCTTAATGGTTCAACCAGGAAAAAAAAAAAAAGGTCCAGAACTCTTCACTCCCTTGGGTCCATGTCCACTAAACCTTAATACCGTTGTCCCTGGTGTCTATTTATAAACAAGTACTGCACACCTTGACTGTAACTGTCACCTCTGGAACCCTGCTACGCAGCTCCAACTGAACCTAGGTTGTCTCTCCCTTCATTTCCACTTAGTTTGCTTCCTTTGGTGAATGTTACTCCTCATTCTGGTTGTGCTGCACCTCACTTCTAAGTTTGTCTCCATTCTCTGTAGATTTTTTTTCTTTAAAGTCTCTGAACCCAACCGATGTTTTGTTCTCTCCCGGCTACACTGATTTACCGTCATTGATTCTCTGTAGTCCTTCCTCCCCACCTCCCTGATCTCACCACCAGATTGGCCACTCTCTACCCAGAGTGTTTAGCCTCATCCAACCTCAGCACAGGGACATGCCCTCAGGACACACTGGCTTGCTCCTGTGGGGCAAACAAATCCCCACTGGTACCCATCACTGATGTAGTGCCATACAAGCGACGTAAGTTTGGCATTTGGAGAACAGATTTGTTTTCATTGTTTTTTCTTCTGTATTCAGTTCTCTCAGATGGGTGTTGTTGAACTTGTCTTAGTCTAAAACATTTCGCAAGGAAGTCTCTGAGAGCTTGCAGGAGAGAGAGAGAGGAAAACGTAGCAAAATTGAGATACACTGCAAAATTTACCAAACTTCAGATTTGCCCATTGGGATTTAAGCAGCATTTTCTTTTGCCTCTCTTAGGAGAATCATTCATGTTATAATACTCTTTTAAATTGATATGTGAAATTTCTCCCCTTCATTTCTGCTTCCTCAAACAAGGAATAGTCAGACAGATTTGCAAGTCCACTGGCTTCAACAGAGAGAGATGACCTCCCTGTTTTCCAGATTCCTTCTTCATATGATTAGCTTATGTCTCTGAAGGGACACTAGCCCACTCCAGCATGTGGCTCTGGCAGGCCTTGTCCTTCTCTCCCATTCCCTCTTCCTTGCTAAAAACCATTAGATTACATTCCTAAAGCTAGCCACCGAGGACTATTCCTTTATTTGGCTACTTCCTCCACCTGGGGCCTACTACCAAAGTCCAGCTATCAAACTATTGAAATCCAGCAACCCAAAGCCCCCTTTGGCTTACCTAATTAACATGTCCAATTAAAATTAAACACCTCATCCTAATGCGGCATTTCTCCTTCTACCTTTATAAACTGCCATTTGCCTACGGGTCACATCTGTCTCCCCGCCTGTCTCCCCTCTATCCAGAGGCAGTCCTTTGGTCCCCCAGGGACAAATACCTCTTCCCCCTTTTCCTTGCCCTCTTCCTCTTCTTCTTCATCCTCTATCTCCTTTACCACAACATCCTAACACAGACCTTTTCTCCTTTTAAACATGACACTTGCAATGTCATTTGCTCTGTTTTTCTGCCTGAGTCAGAAAGCAGTCACTTTAACTTTTTTTTTCCTGCTTAGTAAAGGGTTTCTCTGTGAAAATGGTTATTCCGGTGTTGTTTGTGCCTAATCCAGGGTCTAGGAAGGAGTCCCTGCTGTGCGGGAATCTCCTTCAATCTCTGCTAGTAATAAAATGATTCGCCCTCCCCATAGCTCAGATACTGTATTCATGTGCCTGGGAAGTAGGACATTTCACTCACTAAAGGGATTAGATTTTATTCTCATAAGTAAAATCAAAATAGCACAGTGGGAGATTCTTCGGTGATTTAAAACAGTTTTTCAAGGGGTGAAAGAAACTCATTTGGAGGGGGGGAAATCTCTGGTGAAGAGACAAAAATTACCAATGAACCTAGAATAAATCGTGTTATCATTGGATAAGATCAGAGATTGATATGTGCTCATGATAATTAGACAATAATTCTTTCTGAAAGTAAACGACTGCATGCCATTGAATGTTATTAACAAGATGTACAATCTTCTATAATATACAACAAAAATTTTATTTTATAGAGCAACCTCCTTTCCCCTAGAATCTTCCCCCAGAAAACTAGATTGGTGAGGCACGCTGGCTTTCCACACAACTCAACGAGACTTGAACAATCATTATTGACTGAAAGTGTCCAACATCTTGTGACACAGGTGTCCTGAAAGGCTTTGTCACTTGACGCACTTCCAGTGGCCTTGGGTACGGAGATCAATGAGGGAAAACAAACAATGCTTAAAGTGACTTTCTCTTGGAACAGAATCACCTGACCCTAGACAGCCAAGGTTATACACACAGTAAAGCGATCCGCTCCCACAATGGTAGGAATATATCACTGCAGGGGCTAACTCCATGGAAGGGGAGGAAGTTTAGGCTACATCCCGCTGCAGTGTGCCATCATCAGTGAAGGGTGATTAGCTTATGCCACTTGTCAAACGCCATTTTTGTTTCACAGCCTTGTTTACCTCACCCGTGTCTGCCTTGTGTTGTATTCCTGTCTACCGAAAAACCTCATCGTGCAAATAAACCTTATCTCTTAACCGAAGCATAGAGGGGTGCCCCTTTCTAACTTGGATGTCATGGGGAACACTGAAATGCTACATGACATTGTGGCCCTTTGGGCTAAGGAAAAGGAACACCAGGAAGTTGTGGACCCAGAAGGACTGGAGAGGGAGCCTGGCTCCTGGTATCCATGTCACACCTTGTGTACACCTTGGAAAAAAAGTAAAACAGAGCTCTGACATTATCTTTTAAAACTAGGGCTTGCATGGTAGAAGCTTTAGGAACCTGTTACCTATCTTGTTGGTTTAAAGAGGGAGCTAGGGGATGGATGAGAATGCTTGGGAGTGTAGTGGGAAAGCTTGTTGTTGTTTTGTTTTCCATTTTAAGTTTTAGGCCATTTCAGATCTCAGAGGATGCAGAGGGTGACATTATGGTGTGTCCATGCTTGGTGTCATGGCTCTGGCTCAGATAAAACTCAAAGTTTGTAACATGCTCACAAACAACAGGAGTCCACCAAACTGACCTAATGAGGTTGCAATAAATGGTCTCCAGAGCCTGTAGAGATGGCTCAGTGATCAAGAGCACATACTACTCTTGGGGAGGATCTAGGTTCAGTTTTTTAGCGCCCATGTTGGGCAGCTCACAACTGCCTGTCACTCTGGTACTGGGGAATCTGACACCATCTTCTGTCCTCCATGGATACTGTACTCAAGTGTAATATACCTACATACATATATATATATATATATATGAAATTGAAAATAAAAATAAATTCTTAAAAAAAGGATCTCCTGAGAATTTTCAGTTACTTTCTGCTCTATCCAAAGAATATATATATATATATATATATATATATATATATATATATATGAATGTCTTTTCCTGGCATGTCTAGGCTTCAACATCCATATGAAATGCATAGGTAGATATGGCTGAGATGTGGCATGGAAAAACATATTTTCTATATTATTATTATTGTATTATTTTATATTTATGAGTGTTTTATTTGCATATATGTCTGTATATGTGTGTGTGTGTATGTGTATATATATATATATACGTCTGCTGACCACAAAAGCCAGAAGATAGTGTCAGATGCCGGGTACTGGATTTATGGACAGATGTAAGGCCCCATGTGGATGCTGAAAATTGAACCCAGACCCTTTGGAAGAACAACCAGTGCTCTTACCTGTTAAGCCATCTCTCTAGCCTATAATATTCTCAAATAATTCTCTTCATAGGCTCCAAGTAGTTACTAAGAACTTTTTTTTTGCTAATTTGCTTAGCATATAAGTTTAAGAAACTTTTTTAGATTTTCTTATATGTGTTCTAACAAATGTGTACATGTAAATTTAAATACATGTATACACATGCATGTTCCAGTGCTGGTAGTACAGTTCAGGGTACAGTATAGTTTTACGGTACCATGTAGAGCAAATGCTTAGTGTGCATTAGACCCTGAAGGCAATCCCCAGCACCCAAACAAGCAAACAAACAAGTGAAAATCTTCAAACTAAAATAAACCCATTTTTAGAGGAAATAATAAAGCAGACCAAAAGAATTTCTGGTGTATTTATAGACACAGATAGTCAAATGTTATATGCTCTTTTTGTGTTTCTGGGGAAACAAACAAATAAAAAACAGTAGCACTCTACATAGGACGATAGGCCTTACTTCTATAGGAAATAAGAAAACAGATTTTAAAGACATTTTTATGTATGTCTAAAAATTGAATATACTCTCTGAATTAATGGAGGAAAACATAGGTTAAAAAAAAAACATTTACGTCTTCTGTGCTTTTTTTCCCAGGGAACAACTATTTACTGTAAGAAAGAATTGCAAATATTAATACTTAAAGTTTATAGGGAAACTTGATCCTTACACCAGAAGTTTCAAGGACAGACTTCTCTGAGTCCTGAGCCTTTGCAAGTTCACTACATTTATTTTTGGTTTCATGAATGCCTACAATTTGCTCATACCAAGTTTTATGTGGGTTTGGGTTTTACCCAAAGATCTATCCAACTTTCTACTGAACTCTGCTCTCTGACTGGTTAGTGGTTATTTCATAGAGGATGGATGTCTGCCATAGTTTGCCTCATTTTAAACAGACAGAGAAGATAGTGGATAGAACAAACAGGAAGTCAATTCCAGGGCCTCGCGTCACAGCTGGGGTGATTTATCAGGAATGTCGTCAAGAGTCCCCCGAGTAAATAATTCCGAATTTGCCACTGAACTGAAACACGTGGATAGACCTAATGTTATAAAAATTAAATTTAAAGAATTTGACATCTTGTACTTGCTGTACCTTAGTGAGATAGGGTGTGTATGTGTGTGTGTGTGTGGGGGGGGGGTTTAGCATATAATCTCAGGTTCTATTCTGTATAGTCCCTAAAATACTTACTGTGGGATTCCCCTGTCTCTGTGTGGGCACATGTGGGTGTATAGGTGGGCACAGATGGGCTTGTACATCCTTGTGGAGGCCAGAGAATCTGCTCTGCCTCCCCAGGATTAGGATTACAGGAGTTTGTGCACCTAGGTTTAAAATGTGGGTTCTGGGGGTTGAAGTGGGTACATTCTGCTTTCAGGATGACTACTAATTAAGCTACCCCCTCAGATTTTGGTGTGCAGTGTCACATAAGGATAAGAGAAGCATAAAGTGCAAAAAGAATTGTCAAGCTGAATCATACCCAGCTAATGAAGGACAAAGGAACTTCATACAAAATACAGACAGACAGGCCGGCTCAATTTTTTCTTAACTTTTTTTTTTTTTTTTTTTTTTTTGGTTTTTCGAGACAGGGTTTCTCTGTGTAGCTTTGCGCCTTTCCTGGAACTCACTTGGTAGCCCAGGCTGGCCTCAAACTCACAGAGATCCGCCTGGCTCTGCCTCCCGAGTGCTGGGATTAAAGGCGTGCGCCACCACTGCCCGGCAATTTTTTCTTAACTTTAATTTAATCCAGAGATTACATTTCTCTGAGCTGAATGCTGAATGACCTTCTCCGCTTTGAATTTGATTCATAGCAGGTTGTAGTTAACAATTTACTCAACACACAAATTAAAGACTTTTAAAAACAAACACCCATCCTAATTTAGTTTACTTTCTAAAAGATATGGGGCTTAAGATTATTTTTCTAGTAATTATTTCAACTTAGATGTGAATCCAGTCTGAGAATATATGGCTGACATATTGGAGGTAAGGTGGGCTGCAGGGGAAGTTCTGGACGGTCACCCAATCAGCAGTTGTTAATTGATCTAAGTGGCAAGTACTGGGACAGGAGATAGATCTATAAAATCAGGGAGGACTTGTAACAGAGTACTGTAACACACTAAGCAAGCACTATGGTAAGCATACTTGCTGAGGTCTCCAGGAGAACATGAGGTCAGGACATAGTGCTGCCTCAGAGAATTGGGAAAGCCTTGATAGACGAGGAGGCTTTGAACTGGGTTTTGAAAGATGAGCAGACATCTTTCCAGAGAAAGAAGAGTCCCTTCTATTCTAGCTCTCCCCGAGCCCCTTCCCAAGACATAGAGTTCTATTTTGACCAGATCTTTCACTCACAGCTAAGTGGCAAGTATCTTGTGTGGGTGTGAGTACTTGGTAGGAGACAAGACATGTTGGGTAGATTCTCCTAAAGGATCTCAGAGTTTCCATGATCCCATGAACTTCCAGGGTGGGAGGAATCTGTTCTTAGTTGGAAGGAAAGAATTCTTGGGGTGAACAGGGTGTGGGACTGTTTCCACAGGAAGATCTGCAGCTGCCTCTCGCAGCTACATTAAACAGCCACAAACAAACACTTTCTTCTATTCTTAGCATGCTTTCTTGGCACATGCCTCCAGCTTTGGAAGGATGACGACAAGTTTTCTCCAGTCATAGACCTGTCTTCGTTTCCTTCTATCAGCCTCCCTTGGAGACTAGAAAGCCTTCATGCCAGTCTCATTTCTGTGGCAGAAAAGTGGGTTTTTAAAACAAAGCAGTCAGCGTCTAGGAAAAGGCATTCCTATTTGTTGTCATTTAACTACAGCTAAGCAACATGCAGGAAACACAAGGGCCATGTCCTGGGTAGAGTGCTTGGTGCTAAAGCTCTTTACAGACGTCAGAAAACAAAGTGGTCTGTGAGTGACTTGAAGGAAACAGATCACTAACTGATACACAGCTATTGAAAGACAGAGAAGCAAGCAGAAAGCAATTATCCCCATACTGCATAATCTCAACTAAAACTGTAACAAGTGAAAGGCATAAGATGGCCTTAGACACAAAGACACACAGGGAGTTCTGATTTCAATGTGTCATTTTGACTACTCATAGTCACGAAGGAAAAGGTATTTGTTGATAATCTAAATAATTTAATTTTAACTCATAAACCGTATTTGGGGCTATGCTTTAAATTTTCAATCATAGACAAAACTCTAGGAAAACATAACTACTCATACAAATGATATTTATCTTTTAAAAATGTATTTCTTTAAAAATTATTACATTTGTGTGTGTGTGTGTGTGTGTGTGTGTGTGTGTGTGTGTGTCTGTCTGTCTGTCTGTCTGTGTGTGTCCGTGTGTCCGTAACTGTGGGGGGCACCTTCATGTCACAGTGTGTGGTTGCAGTCAGAGGACTACTTGAGGGAGCTGGTTCTTGCCTCTGCAATATGGATCCTGAGTATAAAACTCAGGTCATCAGAGTTGGAGACAGGCACATTTTCCCACTGAGCCATCTCATCAGACTTCAATGACATTCTTTAGAATGAAGTTTTACTAAGTAATTAGAAGAAAATCACAAAAAGACAATGATCTTATTTCTAACTTGGATTTTACTAATTTATTGATTTTTAGTCTCCAAAGCATTAGAGAGTACTTAAGAAGTTTTGATTTTATTATTATTATTATTATTATTATTATTATTATTATTTTTGCAGCGCTGGGGTTGGACCCAGGGACCTGCTCTGCAAGCCTACCACCACTGAAAGCTATGTCTCCAGTCCTCCATTTTGCTTCTTTGATATCTGTACCTAAAGGTCAATGATTGCTCTGGCATAAGCAATTTCATCCCAAACATTCCCTGTCTTAAATGAACAAACGGCCTCTCAGACAGCTTTTGTGTTTCTCTGTTCCGAGTTGTTGAGAGGAGCCCTCCCTTCGACCTTTCCATCCATCTAAAGCTGAGCCATTCTTCAAGGCTTGACTGAGGTCCTCTTCTCCACAAACTATTTACTTGATCAGCTCTGACTGAACGGCTATATTCTGCTATAAAAACCTTTGTGTTCTGTTGCCCGCCCACTAAATGGACAATTATTTGCCCCCAAATCCTACACAGTCAGCTTTCAGTGTTCAGGTATCCATGCTGATTTTCCTCAGTGAGGTCATTGAGGCTTGGGGACAAGACCTTTTCTTCCTGCAGCCTCCACAGAGTTTAGTTCAGCAAATATTTGTTGATTTGAATAATTGGTTAATTCAACAAACATTTACCAGGTTGCTGCCATGTGAAATGAACTCACATAGACCCTGGATCTTTCCCTACGTTTCTCTTAGAGCCTGCCAGCAAACTCTTCAGTCCTTGAGATTTTAAAATCTTCAAACTTTATGCATGAGTCAATTATTTCTGTAAGTTAATCATTTGAAGATTTTTATTTGGAATAAAGGAAGAGTGAAGGATAAAGAAAAGGAGGAGAAGATATTGAAATGGCTGTATGTTTTTAAAAATCTGGAAATTTAGATGATTTTCGCTTGACAGTATTGTCCCTATGTTGTAATTTATTACTAATGCCAGCTAATGCCATGACGTTAATCACTACAAATGTCATCACATTGACATAAAGGATACACATATCTCTGTGAAGTCAAGACTCAGACATCTCCATTGACCCTCTAACAGGACATGAACCCTTGGCTGAAGAAGTCCAGTGAATTATGGGATGCCAGTATGTCAGCCTCAGCAATAACACAATGACCTTCTCAACAAGCCAGTGGAAGGACAGGGCATGAGAATTTGAGTTAGACCGCATGATTCTGAATTCAGCTGTATTAAGTTACTTCTTCTTGGGGTTTGGGGGTATTTCCCCCTCATAATTCTGATAATGTCTATAGTCTTTCTTCATAGGAGTAAAATAAAATATTTATAAACTATTTCAGAGTAGATGGTGCTATTGCTTACAATTACAAATTTTGTTAGCCCTTAGTCTTCCAACTCAATTGACAAATACTTTTTAAATTTATTTTTGGAATTACCTATTTTATGTGTATTACTGTTTTGCCTATATTTTCGTAGACTTTATCAGGTAGGGGAAGTTCTCTCTTCCTAAGCTGCTGAATCATTTTTTTTTTAATTGGGAATGGATCTTGTATTTTGTGAGATGACTTTTCTGCATCTCTTAAGATGACAAACAGGTTTGTTTTTGTTTTAGTCTAATACTATGATGAATTGCACCTATATGTTTATTCTTTTTATTTGTTTAAAATAGATTTATTTTATCTCATGGGTGTTTGGCTTGCATGCTTGTATTTGTACCATATGCATATCTGGTACCCTCAGAGTAAGAAGAAAGCATTGGATCCTTGGGAGCTGGAGTTATGGATGCTTATGAGTCACCATGTGGGTGCTGGGAACTGAACAGAGATCCTCAGCAAGAATAAGTACTCTTAGCTGCTGAGTTACTTCTCCAACTCTTATAGTTTGTTCTTAAACCAACCTATTATATTCCTCTGATTAGAAAATATTTTTTTCAAATAGAGAAGTCTATCAAATTGGATCTGAATTTAATATACCTTACTGCTCAGTGGTTGTAGTACAATTTATAAAAGATTGTTTTTAAAGCTATTGCTTTTTAGAATTACTCAAATTTTTAATAGAATGCTTTAAAAATTATATAATTTGAAACAAGAATTAGCCCGTGAAGGTTAAAAGCAGTGTACTCCATGTCGTCATGTCATCTTTTTAGTAACAAGAACATATTGGAAATGTCTATTTTTTATGAGTGGTAGGCATGTTGAAATAATACTTTGTTCATTGGGGGCAAGACTTTTGTGATTCCACCTATTTATGTAACTCAATCCCCCCACCCCACCTTTTGTGAGAACATTGGTTGGGAAATAATATAAATCTAGAGGTGTCTTCTCAAAGGAGAGTGTGGGGCCAGTGCTTTGGGAGACCATGGCGACCATGTGACAGGTGGATCTAAATAGATTGAACAGTAACATCACACATCAGCTTCAGCTCCCAAAGAGATGTGCAGGAACTGTTCATGATCAAAATGTAGTCATGAAATGAAATCAAAAGTTGGGCAGGGAATGACTGCTGTCACCAAAGGGCAATTACAAGATTCCCCGAGGCGTCAGGAAGCAATGAGCAGCTGAGTATACTGAGCAGGTTGCCAAATAAGAAAGCAGATAATTACCACTCACTGTGGAGACCGAGCCAATCAGCCATCAGTTGTTTCATTAACCAGTGAACTGGCTTAAGCAGACTGGAACAAACTCAAACCTACAGATGAAACGAAAGGATCAAGAAACAGCCTGCAAAGTTGTTGATAACACATGCGCAAAGGCTTAGAATATTCGAGATACAGTGCCTAATGGTGAAGAATTCGGAAATAAGGATACAAGGAGCTGAGTTTCTCAGACTTACTATATATGCTTCATTCAATTTTCTTTCTAAACTTCTACAGATTTTTATCTGAGTTTATATAAGGCCAATGTCTTAGTTAGGGTTACTATTACTGTGATGGAACCCCATGACCAAAGCAACTTTGGGAGGAAAGGGTTAATTGCACTCACACTTCCATATAACAGCTCATCTTCAGAAGCGGTGAGAGCAGGAACTGAAACAGGGAAGGGTCCCAGAGGCAGGAGCTGATGCAGAGGCCATGGAGGAGTGCTGCTTACTAGCCTGATTCTTACATCTTGCTTAGCCTGCTCTCTTACATAACTCAGGACCACCAGCCTAGGAATGGCACCACCCACAATGGCTGGGCCCTCCCCCATTCATCACTAATTAAGACAATGCCTTATAGCTGGATCTTCCAGAGGCATTTTCTCAGTTGAGGCACCCTAGTCTCAGGTGACTCCGGTTTGTGTGAAGTTGACATAAAAGTAGACAGTACAACTGGCTGCTTGTCAATGTGGACATGCAAACACATCACTTTTCGATTAGAACCTTTCCTTTCTCATTTGTCCCCAAGATGGAATGTTAATATTAATATCACAGTATAAAACAAATAACTTTAAAAGTCCCTCTGCTCGTACAAAGTCAAATACATTCAAGGTTATCTCTTTAAAATATTCAATCCCTTTAAAAATCTAAAACATCTTTTGAAAGTTCAAAGTCCTTCAGCCGTGGACTCCTACAAAAATAAAAAATTAAGTTAAATGCTTTCTTCAAGAGGGAAGAGCCAGGGTGGAGTCACAATAAAATCAAAGCAAATCCAAACCCCGGCTGTAAATAACTCAGTATTCAATGTCTGGGATCCACTCATGATCTTCTGGACTCCTCCAAAGGACTTGGGTCACTTCTCCAGCTCTTCCCTCTGCAGCCCACACAGCTTGTCTTCTAGGATCCAGCTGGCTCCACCCCACTGCTGCTGCTGCTGTTCTTGGTGGTCATGATGTCTCTTCACAGCAATGGAAACCCTAACTAAGACAGTGGATGTAAATAACTAGCACATTACTGCTTCACAAGTCTTAGGGGAGAAAGACACTGCATTAGTTTCTCACTACTGTGACAGATGACCTGACCAAGGAGCTTAAGGAAGGACAGGTTTATTTTGTCTCACTAGTGGTTGGGGGTGTCTGGGGGTGGGGTGCAGTCTTTCATGGTAGGCAAGGGATGGAAGCAGGCATATAAGGTATTAGGTCCATGGTCAGGAAGTAGAGACATGAATGCTACTGTTCAGCCTGCGTTCTCCTTTTTATTTAGTATGAGACCCCAGTCCATGGGATGGTGCCACCCACTTTAGGATGGGTCTTCCCTACTCAGTGAACATTATCAGAGGGGCTGGAGAGATGGCTCAGCAGTTAAGAGCACTAATGGCTCTTCCAGAAGAACTAGGCTCAGCTCCTAGCACTAACATGGCGGATCACGAGAGCCTGTAATTCCAGTTTCTGAGGATCCCCACATTCTCTTCTGGTCTCTGTAGGAACTGTGAAAATGTGGTGCATGCACTCAGGCCACCCAGAAGTGTTTGTAGAGTGATTCTGAATCACTGAATCACACACACACACACACACACACACACACACACACACACACACACACACACAAAGAGACCGTGAAGATCAACCAACACACTTGTCATAACCCTTAAGGCTTCTAAGCAAGGATTCTGTTCAGTGGACGTATGTGCTGTAGTAATGAAGGTGTAATGGGTTTGCCTGTAGCCAGAGGAGGAGCTGAGGATGACTGATTTGTTCTGCACAACACAGACTTTGGGGTGTCTACGGTTAAATGAGGAGAGAAGTAAATATGATCAAAAGGCTGAATGAGCCCAACCAACTGGCTTGAGGGTGTGGTCGGGAGAGTGACTTTCAACAGCAGGAAGGCCAGTTGTGAGCACGCACCTTTCGCCCACACTGCACAGATGTGCAACAATGAAACTTCCTTCACCTCTTTATAATGGAGCCTGATTTCAAATCCCCCCTTTATGTGGTAGTGACAAAAATCATGTGCTGATTCAAGGTTGACTCAGACATGGAGAGGCTTACAAATTCAGTGGATAATGGTCATCATCTCAATCAGTCTAGATTCTTCCTCAGCATTTTCCTCCCTTCTACACAGGAAGTGACACAATTTTTAAATGAAGGTAATTTAACTAGCCTTTTAGGTCAGGGCAAGATGACACCGGGTCCTGGGTTATCTTTTGTTCATCTCTGGCCATTTCTGAACTTATTCCTCCGGGCTTCAGGCCTTGTGGTTTGATGCATGTCCAAAAATGGCCAAAGTGCTCCCAAGCACCCTGATTACTCACCGCATGTAAGCTACTGTCTTAGTTAGGGTTACTATTGCTGTGATGAAACACCATACCAAAAGCAAGTTGAGGAGGAAAGGGTTTATTTGGCTTATACCTTCACACTGTAGTCTATGACTGAAGGAAGTTGGACAGGAACTCAAACCAGGCAGGAGCTGATGCAGAGGCCATGGAGGAGTGCTGCTTACTGGCTTGCTCCTCATGACTTGCTCAGCCTTTCTTCTTCTTCTTCTTCTTCTTCTTCTTCTTCTTCTTCTTCTTCTTCTTCTTCTTCTTCTTCTTTTTTCATTTCCAATTTTTTTCTTTATTAAGAAATTTTCTACTCACTCCACATACCATCCACAGATCCCCCTTCTCCCTCCCCCACCCCCCAGCCCTCTTTCCCAAGCCACCCCGCATCCCCACATCCGCCAAATGGAGCTCTCCCATGGGAAGTTAGCAGAACCCAGCACACTGAGCCTAGGCAGGTCCAAGCTCCTTCCCACTGCACCAAGGCTGTGCAAGGTGTCACACTGCAGGCACTGGATTCCCAGAAGCCTGCCCACAGACCAGGGACAGATTCCAATCCCCCTGCCTGGGTGCCCCCCAAGCAGTTCGAGCCAAACAACCGTCTTCTGTATCTAGAGGGCCTAGTCCAGTCCCATGGGGACTCCACAGCCACCAGTCCACAGTTCATTGGCTTCCACTAGTGTGGCTGGTCATCTCTGCATGTCCTCCCATCATGATCTCGACGTCCCTCGGCTGCAGAATCCCTCCTCTCTCTCATCAATTGGATTCCCAGAGCTCAGCCTGGTGCCTGGCTGTGGATCTCTGCATCTGCCTCTGTCAGTCACTGGACAAAGTGAGCCTGCTTTCTTATAGAACCCAGGATCACCAGACCAGGGTTGGCACCACTCACCATGGCCTGGACCATCCCACATCAATCAATAATTAAGAAAATGCCTATAGCCCAATCTTACAGAGGATTTTCTCAGTTGGGGTTCCCTTTTTTCAGATGACTATTGCCTATGTCAGACTGACATAGAATGAGCCAACACAGCTGACTACTCTGGGAATCACCCCTCCCCCAACTCCCTAGGTTCAGAGGTCAGATTCTTTAATGTTGTCTGGCTGTGGTTTCATCCATATCATTTCAGGGTTCATAGTAATGACCTGTCATTCTCCTTGGTGAGGAGCTCTCCTTGGGCTTGCTTTCTGGATGTATCTCTTATAGCTTGCTGGCCAGGATGGATGTAGATTTCCTCCAAGTCTTTCGATATCTTTAGCTAAAACCAGAGAAAGAAGGCTATACCCACCATTGATTGCTAGTTGCTTTCCCCACCTGGACTTTGCTGAGCCAGGACCCCTCATACATGCTTCTGCTTTCTTCTCCCCTTTGATGTTCCTTTCCTCAACCCAGAGAAAACTCCTTCATCGTCTTGTGTGGCTGAGCTAAATGAGCTTTACGTTTTTTCTCCCTCCCAGAAGTAGCGAGTACATGCTGAGTTGTTTGTGTATAAACTTTGTCTTCTCCTCTTATGTTTTGACTTGTGATCATGAAATCCATGCCGTTGGAATTTCAGAAAGCGTTGTCCCCCTCAGGTACCACGACTCTCATTTCAACGGTTGATGCTGGAGGCTTTCTGGCTCTAGTTTGTGGTTGGCTTCTTCTTTGTATAGAATGAAAGGTGTGAGAGCTGCTGGAGTAGCAGGAGGAAACAGCCTAAGAGGAAACCCAGAGGAGGAAACTTCAGTTGATAATTCAAGTATCTACCGCACTAATAGTCTTTTTGTTTTTGTTTTTGATTTTTATTTTTAGATTGGTGATATTTTTGTTAGGTGAAGAAAGACTTTCATGCATCCTGAAAGCTTCCGGTACATGGTACAGTCATTGTCGTCAGTTATTTCAGACTTCTTTAACTCAAAGCAATGCTTTTGAAAAAAAACTGGACCAGTCAGCAAAATTGGAATGTGCTAGCTTTTCTCAATTTTCAGAAAAAGTAAATACAAGTATCTCTATCTAAAATTATTTTCTCCTGTACATTTTCTTAAAATCCTTTATGTTTGCTATATCTAATACCAAACTGAATACACAAATGCTTAGAAATTGAAGTTCAGGAGGAGCTGTCTGATGAAGTAGATCCTTCATTGACATATTATTGTTATTACTGTATTCTATTTATGACTATAAATCATATTTTTCTACACCTTTAGAATATCATTTCACAGTCTGCAAAGATCATGGTATTTTAAAAGTTCAGATAGCAGAACAATAAGATTCCCATTCTTCTATTCATATTCAAGAATACTCCAAAACGAGCCGGGCGGTGGTGGCGCACGCCTTTAATCCCAGCACTCGGGAGGCAGAGCCAGGCGGATCTCTGTGAGTTCGAGGCCAGCCTGGGCTACCAAGTGAGTTCCAGGAAAAGGCGCAAAGCTACACAGAGAAACCCTGTCTCGAAAAACCAAAAAAAAAAAAAAAAAAAAAAAAAAAAAAAAAAAAGAATACTCCAAAACGGTACAATAGTCTTTGGATATTGCTGAATCCAAATGCAGACATAGGTGGCCCTCAGCAAGTTACATGCATCAAATTCTGATGCTTCTTAACTGCTTTGAGCAAGTCTTGTTCACTGGTTTTGTTCAGATAATATGCTCCCTGCCAAAGAATTGAAGGAAGGATTTTCCTGCAGAGTCAATATTTGGAATGACTCATTATCTCCCCAAGAAACCATCATATAACTCAAGAACAATGCTGATAACTGTTTGTCAAAAATCTCAGTGTTTTACTAACAAAAATCCATATTTGTATATGGTTCTCTTATTTTTAGTATCTTCAAGTAAATTAAAAGAAGTGTGGGATTCAGATAAGACTTAATTATGTAAATTTAATTTACTTATTCCATTTCCTAATTACCAAAGTCACATTTTGTATTTGTAAATAAAATATGAGGCAATGTTAGGTACTTTTTTTTTTTATAGAACAATGGCTATAAAATACTATAGAAAAAATTTTATTAGTTGTAAAAACCTTATGATTTTTTTTTTTTGTTTTTTTGTTTTTGGTTTTTTTGAGACAGGGTTTCTCTGTGTAGCTTTGTGCCTTTCCTGGAACTCACTTGGTAGCCCAGGCTGGCCTCGAACTCACAGAGATCTGCCTGGCTCTGCCTCCCTAGTGCTGGGATTAAAGGTGTGCGCCACCACCGCCCGGCCAAAACCTTATGATTTTTAATGCAAGGTTATGACAATGAGAGCAGGGGAACAACCCTTTTCTTCTTCCAGCTATTGTTATGTGTTGGAGATATTTGCATTATTGTTTCCCTATGGATTATATGACTGATTTTATTCTTGAAAAATGATCAGTTTTCAGAATGATATCTTCGAGTTGAAATTTTGCTAAGTATATGAATGGTCTTTCAACTATTCAGTTTCCAGCTTAAGTTTTGGGTTTTGTTGTTGTTTGTTTGTTTTTGTTTTCACAGAAATGTTTGCTTGGACTTATGATACTATTACATGATTGCTAATTATGACATTATTTGAAAATTTTTAAAATTCATGATCAGTCACCATTCTAGCATGGATGGAGGAGGGTACATGAATCTTCACTCTAGCTGAGGAGTGATTGATAGCTGAGAGCTGCTAGGGAATCAAAAGTCAGTTTTCTTTAGGAGTATGACCCCTTGTAGGTTGACCATGCCCCAGTGGCTGTCCCCACTCCCATGTACATATAGGCAATTAAGTTAGTGTTTCTTTTAAAGACACTACTTATGTATTTGTTTATTTAAAAATTAATTAAAATATGCTGGGCACTGGTGGCACACGCCTTTAATCCCAGCACTTGGGAGGCAGAGGCAGCCGGATCCCTGTGAGTTCGAGGCCAGCCTAGTCAACAGAGTGAGTTCCAGGACAGGCTCCAAAACTATACAGAGAAACCCTGTCTCAAAAAAACAAAGAAACAAAAAATTAAAATGCAATTGCCTAATTTTCTTTCTTCCTTCCCCCCTCCAATCCTCCCATATCCCCCACTCCCTCTCAAAACATGGCCTCTTTTTCATATATATGTGCATAAATATGCCGATATAACCTGCTGAGTCTGTTTAGGGTTGCTTGTGTGTATATGATTTCAGGGCTGACCACTTTGTATTAGATAACCAATTAGGGGTTCATTCCTGAGAGATTATAATTCTCCCTCTTTCGGCAGGCATTAGATACCTATAGTTCTTTTTATAAGGGTAGAAACCCATGAGATTTCCCCCTTCTTCATTAGCAGGGTTATTGGTATTGTCATTGTTTACATGGGTAGCCATATTATTGAGGTATCATGAGTGTAGCTTCCTTTTGATTTCTGGAAGACACAATCTCCCTGGACTTCCTGGTCCTCTGGCTCTTAGAATATATATCCCCACATCTTCTTCTGTGATGTTGTCTGAGTCTTAGGTACAGGTGTTGTGTGGTAGATGTAGCAACTGGGGCTGGACTCTCATAAGTTGTTCTCTGCATTATGACCAGTTGTGGTTTTCTGTAATTGTCTCCATTTGCTATAAAGAGAAGCTTATTTGATGAGAGGTGAGAGATACACTGATCGGTGGGTATAAAGGTAAGTATTCAGAATGCAGTTAGGAATTATGCTGGTCTACTAAAGAGGTGATGACAGTAGGTTCTTCTCAAAGATTCATGACCTCACTAGGTTCCAATAGTTGGTAAGTTTCCAGTACCAGACATGATTTTCCCTTCTGTTGAGCAGGCCTTAGCTGCTGGTTATAACCATTAAGATATAAATAAGTACCACTATTGTACCTTTGGGGATCTACTGCCATCCGGGTCATTGTTGCAGTTCCTAGGTATCACAACTGGATAGGACGATTGATTGCTTTCTTCCCTTGGCAGCTTACAAAGCAACTTCTGGTACTACAAGAGCTAGACCACAGGAAGAAGGAGGTTTTCTGGTCAGATCTCAGTCAAATCTCCAAGTCCTTTTCAGAAATGTGCTATGTCTTCAGCAGTAGAGATTTAACTTCAACCTCTAAGAGGCAACCCAGGACAACAAGCAATCGCCTATACTGTTTGGGGAGTCGGTTAACTACCCTGAACAACAACTCAAATGGAGTTTCTCAGGTCTTTAACTGTTTTTTTTTCGGTTAGTCTTTTATGAGAAGCATTGTCAGCCCGAGTTTCATAACTTCATTTAAGATATACACAAATACATATATATGTATATACACTTGCATGTATTATATATAATTACATATATATATAATTGTAGTTAAATATAAAATAATATGAACCCTTGAGGTTTTATCAAACATCCTTAGTGTGATTTTATCTCCTCTCTCCCTCTCCTATATTGAACTCCTTCTCCCCTTCCCAACTAAGGCTCCCCTCACCATCTCCCCCATCTCCCCCTTCCTATCACCTCTATGCTGCCATTCCCACTCTAGCCCCATCCCCATTCCCTTTTACCTTCCTTACTTCTGTGGCTGCTCCAGGTTAAATACTCACATCTGGAGATGGTTAAGAACCACAAATGAGAGAGAACATGTGACATTCGTCTTTCTGGGTCTGGGTTAACTCCCTCAGTACGACCTTTTCAAGTCCCGTCTATTCACCTAAAAATTTCATGATTTAATTTTTTCTTTATGAATGGCATTCCATAAGGTATATGTACCACATTTTCATTACCCATTCCTCAGCTAGAGGACACCTAATATGTTTCCATTCCCTGGCTCTTGTGAATAGAGTAGCAACGAACACAGCTGAACAAGTATTTGTGGAATAGGATGTGGAATCCTGTGAGCGTATGCCGAGGAGTGATATATCTGGGTCGTGTGGTAAGTATATTTTTGGTTTTCTTGAGGATTATCCACGAGGATTTCCAGAGTGGCTGGAGCGGTTTGCAGTCCCACCAACAGTGAATGAGGGTCCCCTTTCCTCCTCTCCTCTCCAGCGTTTGTTGTCAGTTGTTTTGTTGATCTTAGCCATTCTGCCTGTGGTGAGATGAAATCTCAGCGTTATCAGCAATGGCAATGATTAATCACATTAAGGGATAAGACCTAGTAGGAGGGTCACTGAATGAAGCCATTGTGGGCTCTGGTTTCATCACTGTCATGGGAAAAGAAAACACACTTTTATAATGTCAGAGGCTGACATTGTTGGGCTGGGAAACCCTCTAAACTGTGCGCAGGTTTCACTTTTTAATCAGAACCTGAGGTGAACTCCAGTTTCCACGCTATCAGGTGCTGCACATACTCTGCAGTCACGTGACAGTGAAATAAGGAGCTGTACATTTCATCTCATTGAACTTCCCTGCATCGGAATCTATACCCACTACCCAGGCAGACTGGTGTGTGCTACATGCTTTCTCAAGAGGAAGAATCTCTACAAACATGGAGGGTCTAGGAATATGAGATCGGGGTATTAATAAGCATGCCTTTGCACTCTTAAGTTTAGAAATCTTGAAATAGTTAGATTTCACAAACTATGTTACTATACATAATCAGATTGGGATCGATACAAGGACCAAAAGCCACTAAATGTTCATACTAATCAGCTTGGGTTGATATGACAAAACACCACGAAGTGGATCTTGGAGTCTGTATGTTTAAGATCAAGGTCTGGTAGAGTTTAGTTGCTTTTAAGGCTTTCTTTGTGGGTTACTGACATACACTTTCTCTCTGTGAAATGAGAGAGGAAGGAGGGAAGGAGGACAGAAGAGAGAGAGAGAGGGAGGGGAAAGAGAGGGGGAAACTTTTATTCCTTCTTAAGCATAGGGCACTAGCTATATTTGATTATGGACTCGGCTTTATGATTTTATTCAGCCTTTATTACCTCCTAGCAGGGCCCTATCTTCAAATTTAGTCATATTTGGGGCTATGACTTCAATCTAGGGTTGCATGGGGACCCAAACATTCAGTACACAATAGCATTTGAAACTAACAGAATTTAATGCAAAGGGCTTACAAAATTAGCAGGCAGAAAGAGAAGAGGAGGAGGAAGAAAGGAGAAGGTTTAGGAAGTGAGGTCATCAACGGACACCCATGACCTTACGCTTGCTAAGAGCCTCACTTCCACTGAAGTGGTTGCTCTGCAATGACTGTTTTCGAAGGACACAAATTAACTTCACACTGTGGGCTCATTCGGAGACACCAACCCAGAAATATTTTTATTAGCTTTCACCAACAGCAGCCAGTCTTGTTCCAAGTCCCTGACATTTGAACAAAACGAGGCCACTCACCCGAAACTGGCATCAGTCTGTACATCTGCTCATTCTTCCTTCCAAGGCACGTGAAATTTCCAGAAAATTCCACTGGGAGAATCCCCCTTCCCCACCCCACCCTTGGTTTGTATAACATTGTGAATGTAACTAACATCACTGAACTGGACCCTTAAAATGGGTAAAGAGCAAGTTTTATGTTATATTTTATAATAAACTTAGAAAAATAAAATAAATTTAGCACAAAGGCATAACAAATTGTGGTGGGCCATGCCCATAATTTATTGTATTTCTAGTTGGGGCGTGCTAGGGTTCACTAACATAACCCCTGTGGTCTCAGATACCTTGAGTGTATGTGAGTCTGTTCAGGTCAAAAGTCTACTACTGTGCTAGATCTGTATCCACTACAACCTAAGCAAGCCGAAGAGACTTTTATTGCTCTGGGCCCCATGCAGGACCTATAGCTCCACTGAATATGTTAGTAATAGATTACCTGAGAGAGTGATAAGAACATACCGTGAAGCAACTTGCCTTTCCTATGAAGAAACTTTCCCCAAACTTCCTAGAGTACTGCAGATCCCCAGACAATTCATTGAGATGTCAGGACCCCAGCAGATCCTGGAATTCAGCCTTCATTCTGAGATTCATGTGTGCTTACTTGGGCCTCTCCTGCTTTCTGCTCACTAGATACGATGAGAAAAATTGATTATGACTGTTATCAATGTACTAGACCTTGGGGTCCTTGACATAGGGTACCGATCAAGGTCCTGTGGATACGCTGTAACAGAGAGGCAAAAAGGTTACATTTCTGGATGGAAATAAACTGGCTTTGATGGGCTTGGACTAATGCAATGAACAAATTTGGGTCACGCTGGAAGAACTGCATCTGGTGGGGATGTTAAGATGAATTTGAAGTGAGCCTCAAAGGCTTTGCTAGAGAACTTTAGACACAAACACGTAGAGATAAGCAAATGCAGGCTACAGAAAGGGGTTGGCTGATAATTGAAGGGAAGATTTATTGAGTCCAGTAACTGATTTAGCTGAGTTCATAAGAGACAAACAGAAGATGTATCTGGGCCTTACACAACAGAATAAGGAAACGGTCCAGACAGCAAACCACTTAAAGGTTTTAAGCTGCAGAGTAATAATGATGAGAATTGCATTTTATGAAGATGAATCTGGCAGCAGAAAGCCATGTTCCAGCCAGGAAGACACAACGAGGATCTGAAGTTGAGTAACAACGACAGTGAAAAAGGAAAAGGATGCAAGGAAGAAATGTCTTGATGTGGAGCCAGCAAGAGACAAAGCCAAGAACATCTCCAAGCACACTGCAGCACGTTTAAAACAAACAAGACGTACCATACAGTTAGGAGGCACTGGGTGAATGTATGAGCTAGGTTTTCACATTGCTTTGACAGAAGACCACCATAAACAAGCAGAAAGGGAGGAATACTTTAGAACATGGTTTTGGAGGTTTGCACACACGGTTGGTTAGCTCTGTGTGCATCATGTCGGAAGTATGTGCGGAAGATGTTGTTCATCTCAAGGCTGGCCATGAGCAGGGATAGAAAGGGACTAAGGGCCCCGTCTAACCTTCAGAGGCATGCTCCCCAGTGAGCCATTTCCTCCAGGTAGGCCTCCACCTCCTGAGGTTCCCAGCATCCCCCCAGATAGTGCCACTATCTGGGACTATATTGTCAACTGAGGTAAATATGTACTATTCAAATATATAATATAGAACTAATATATTATAAGATATAAATAAAATATATTATGTAACATGTAATAGTATATAGATATAATAAGAACTGGTAATATTAGACCTTGAAGGCAGGGGCTGTGGTTACTTTCATTTACACTATAGTCCCAATGCTTGATGTAAAATGAGCCCTCAATAATGGCAGTTGTTGCAAAATGTATTATATGTTTGATCTCATGGAATTTACATAATCATCCTAAGGGAGGTTTGATTAAGCCATATTGTCCTATTAATTACTTTTTGTATTTTGACCAACTTCATGCATATATAAAATAGAGAATATTATAATGAATATACCACACACATATCCATCTGCTCAGCATGACAAAGAGAGCTTTGTCATATCTGTCTTTGTTTGGTTCGGCTTCAGTACTCAAAAATACTATAAACAGAGTGGCTTATAAACAACAGACATCTGTTACTTACCATTCTAGAGGCTAGGAAGTTCCAAATAAAGATACCAGCTCATTTTTGTCTGGTGAAGACGCACTTTCTGGTTCATAGATGTGTCCCTTCACCACAACTTGCTTGATATAAGACATGAGGGGTTTCCTCATAGAACCTAATCCTACTCACGACCTTCATTAGTGAATCTTAAAGGAGCTGCCTCCTCAAATCCCCGACTTCTAATCCCACTGTCTCAGGGATTCAAGTCTAGACACATTCATTTTGGAGCACAATATATCCAGACCATTGCAACATCATCATATACATTATATATACAAGAGGCCTGAAGCTGAGAGGCTAAATGACCTAGCCAAGGTTACAGAGCTAATATAGGTCAGAGTCATGATTGGAATAAAAGCCTATAGCCTTTCAGTGCCCAAGTTCTTAACCATACCTGGTTTGTGACAAGTGAATTACTATTGCGTGTGTATGGTCATGTGCATTTATGTGGGTTCATGAGCTTGTGTGCGTGTCTGGGCTTGTGGGTAGATGTGTTTGTGTGTGTGTGTGTGTGTGTGTGTGTGTGTGTGTGTGTGTGTGTGTGTGTGAGAGAGAGAGAGAGAGAGAGAGAGAGAGAGAGAGAGAGAGAGAGAGAGTAAGTAGAGATCAACCTCAGGTGTCATTCCCAAGAAGCCATCTACCCTGTTTTTTGAGACAGGGTTTCTTACTGGGATCTGTGGCTTGCCTGATTAGATTAGGCTGGCTGATCAGTGAGTCCTAGCATCATACACTTGTCCCTGCTTTCCCAGTGGTGGGATGGCAAGCGTCTCTTCCACCATACTTGAATTATATATAATCCAAACTCGGGTCCTCATGCTAATGGGGCAAACAGTTTACCAACTGAGCTATGTCCCCAGGCTGCAAAGGACATCCAAGGGGCTACACTGAGGAGGTAAATGGAACTATAATATTTAAGGAGGAAATTTGGGATTGGAAATACCAAGGTGGGAATTACACGTAGTAAAGTAGTCTTGAAGGATGGGAGTGAAAAGGAATAAGCAATATAAGCGGCCTAAGGACACAGACTTGGCTTGAGCCCCAAGTCTTCCTGGAGAGAGAACAAAATGAAAGAGACTATTTAAAAACCCTGCCTGCTCACAGAGTTGGTGCTCTTTTTGGCTGCCCTGATGTTTCTTTTCTGGTTTCTGGAAAAAGGGCAGAGCTGTCTACAATCCATTTAGTGTTTTTTCTCTACATCTTTGATACAAGTCAAAGCCAAAGAAGATGTGATATTCCACACTATCAGCTTTATTTAAACCCTGAAGGTGGTGTCAGTTTTTCCCTACAAGGCAAA